>NW_024704772.1:3247993-3280312 GCF_018977255.1 Callorhinchus milii | reverse complement strand
ACACAGACTGAAGTGCAATCAAATTTAGCCGTCACTTCACTGCACCAGTCTGGGCTATATTAACCTCAAGCTCGGCTCTAAAATTGGCTCTAACACTGGTAATATCATCCAGACATCCTACTGCTGATCACTGGGCTGTAGAGAGTAAGGACTGGAGTGTGTAGAACGAGAGAGAGAGAGAGAGAGACAGAGAGAGGACACTGGAGGGAGAGGATTTAACAATAATAATAATATTAATAATAATAATCCTTACATTTGATGCCGCAGCTTATCATGTCTTCGAGTCGTCTCAAAGCGCTTCTCCACTGGCTATGCTGTCAAGTGTAGTGACTGCGTATTTTGTGGGCGGCAGCCATTCGCGCCCAGCGACGTCCCCCACAAACAGCCGTGGATTGAAGGGACCGAATTATATATTTTCTGAAGGGATTATTAGCCCCCGGAAAAGCCATCGACTAACAACCGGGTTCCTACTTACTGCTGGTAAACAGGGCCGCGCGCGCATGCGCGTGGGGAAACTTGCCCAGCGTTTCGCCCCCTGCCCGGGAATCGAACCCGGATCCTCTCGCTCGCGAGGCGAGGGGTCTAATCCCCGAGCTACAGGGACCCCACACAATAGTGTTATCAGAATAGAGAGGCGACGGAACAAAGCTCCGGTCTCTTCCAATCCCAGGCGCAGAGTATCTCCCTTGTCAGGTTAGGGAGTGAGTGGATGTTGATACCATCTCTAGATCAGATGGTGCGAGTGGTCTAACTCAGTGCTGTGTGTCCGGTCCATATTCTCTCTCTCTCTCTGTCTCTCTCTCTCTCTCTCAAAGGCCGAACTATGTGGCTTTATCTGCTCAGACTCCCAGCAGTTACCCCCAACTCACAAAACAGCAGTGGAGTGAGCGAACGGTTTTAATTCGGGGGTTTAGTCAGCCATGACACCAGGAGCGAGAGAGAGAGAGAGAGAGAGAGAAGCCCCCCTTCTCTTTGCGCCAGAGATCTCTTAACCCGAAAAAGACCGACTGGGAGTGAGGTTTAACGTCTCATCCGAAGGTCGTGCGTGAGGTGTTTGGGATGTGGAACACTCGGCTGGGAGTGGAGCCAGTCGACTAACAAGCGTGTTCCTACTTACTGCTGGGTAAACAGAGGCGTGTGCGTGTGTGCGTGCGTGTGCTTCACCCCCTGCCTGGGAATCGAACCCGTGTCCTCTCATTTGCGAGTGCGAGCCCTCTAACTCCTGCGCCACAAGACTCCGCGGTTGCTTAACGCGAAGAAGTCTCTCGTCGCTTTATTCCGGGTTAGAAATCTGCGGCGTTCAACCTTTAACCGCAGCTGCCGCGTTTCGCCCACGGAACTCACAGTCACCACACTTTACCGCGTAGCCCGTGAAGCGCTTTGGGACGTCTCGACGACCTGATCAGGCGCCGTATCAAACGGAAGGGTTATTGCAACTCGCCTCGCGGTTGACCCGGAGCCTCATCAAAGTCCGTCGAGACGTCTCAAAGCGCTTCACGGGATTTACCGTCAAGTGCAGTGACTGCGTATTTCTGTGGGCGAAATCCTAGTACAAAAATCTGTTGCAGGCGTCGCTGCAGATGTAATGACGTGTTTAGCGTATCTGAGGCTAAGTTACGGGCGGGGACATACCGTAAATACCCGCGTTGACCTTATCCCACAAAGCTTCGGCCCTCCCCGAAATATTTAGGCCTTCAGAGTGATTTGTGAGGTCGTAAGTGACAGCGTTCAGCGGCTCTGTGTCTGCGCTTGAACGGCTCGGGCTTCTCTGCGAAGCAGGAATAATAATAATAAATAATAATAATAATAATAATAATCCTTGTGTTCGACCCGGCGCCTTATCGCTGGGCCTCAAAGCGCTTCACGGGCCACTCTGTCAAGCGTAGTGACTGCGTGTTTGACGGGCGCGACGCGGCAGCCGATCGTTATTTTTTACGGCTCGGTTTTCATTTCATTGTCGAAGCGATTGTGAGCCCCGTAAGTTGACGGCGACGGTAGTAATCGGGCGGCTGAAGCCGCGAGTGTTGGCGGGAAGCTGCCGAGCGCTCCGCGGTGGGGCCCTCCCGGGCCCCGGGGTTCCTACGTGAGGAGCAAACGTTACGACCATCGAAATTAGTGCCTTTCGCTTCCTCACAGAACGTGAATGGTTCTCGACTCGAATAACACTGAGGTCCGGTGGTTGAGGTCGTTCAGACTACAGCTGCTCCAGCGAGGAACTCGCCGATGCCGTGTCCGTGTCTCCGCTCTCTCTCTCTCTCTCTCTCACCCCCACCACTGGAGCTCTCTACTCTAACCCCTTCCCCTACTCTCTCCCCCTCTCTCTCGCTCTCTCTCTCTTTCTCTCTCTCTCACCCCCCCCCCCACTGAAGCTCTCTACTCTAACCCCTTCCCCTACTCTCTCCCCCTCGCTCTCGCTCTCTCTCTCTTTCTCTCTCTCTCACCCCCCCCCCCCTGAAGCTCTCTACTCTAACCCCTTCCCTACTCTCTCCCTCCTCTCTCGCTCTCTCTCTCTTTCTCTCTCTCTCACCCCCCCCCACTGAAGCTCTCTACTCTAACCCCTTCCCCTACTCTCTCCCCCTCGCTCTCGCTCTCTCTCTCTTCTCTCTCTCTCACCCCCCCCCACTGAAGCTCTCTACTCTAACCCCTTCCCTACTCTCTCCCCTCGCTCTCGCTCTCTCTCTCTTTCTCTCTCTCTCACCCCCCCCCCACTGAAGCTCTCTACTCTAACCCCTTCCCCTACTCTCTCCCCCTCTCTCTCGCTCTCTCTCTCTTTCTCTCTCTCTCACCCCTCCCACTGAAGCTCTCTACTCTAACCCCTTCCCCTACTCTCTCCCCCTCTCTCTCGCTCTCTCTCTCTCGTTCTCTCTCTCACGCCCCCCCCCACTGGAGCTCTCTACTCTAGCCCCTTCCCCTACTCTCTCCCCTTCTCGCTCTCTTTCTCTCTCTCTCACCCCCCCACTGGAGCTCTCTACTCTAACCCCTTCCCCTACTCTCTCCCCTTCTCTCGCTCGCTCGCTCTCTTTCTCTCTCTCTCACCCCCCCCCACTGGAGCTCTCTACTCTAACCCCTTCCCCTGCTCTCTCCCCCTCTTACCTCCCCCTCACTGAAGCTCTCTATTCTAACCCCTTCCCTGCTCTCTCCCCCTCTCTCGCTCTCTCCCCCTCTCTCGCGCTCTCACTCCCCCACTGGAGCTCTCTAACCCCATTCCCCTGCTCTCTCTCTCTCCCTCTCGCTCAGATCAGGGATCAAGGGACATGGGGTAAATGCGGGGCAATTGCGAGCCGTGATCTGTTGGAATGGCGGGAACAGGCTCGAGGGGGCTGAATGTCCTCCTCCTGTCCCTGTGTTGTTCCTGTGTTAAGCGAAGGCGAGAGGCAACGGTACTGGAATGTGTGTGGGAGGGAGGGGAGAGATGGCAACAGCACAAATATTCAAGACAAGGCCAGGCACAAGTCTTAGCCTCTGTTGGGAGACTGTGCTGACTCACTCATCGACACAGTAGTTCATCACACTATCCTTAGCCTCAGGTGTGTGCGAGAGAGAGAGAGAGAGGGAGCGAGAGAGAGAGAGAGAGCGAGAGAGAGAGAGGGAGCGAGAGAGAGAGAGAGAGGGAGCGAGAGAGAGAGAGGGGGAGCGAGAGAGAGAGGGGGAGAGAGATGGAGCGAGAGAGAGAGAGGGAGCGAGAGAGAGGGGGAGAGAGATGGAGCGAGAGAGAGAGAGAGGGAGCGAGAGAGAGAGAGCGAGAGAGAGAGGGGGAGAGAGATGGAGCGAGAGAGAGAGAGAGGGAGCGAGAGAGAGAGGGGGAGAGAGGGGGAGAGAGATGGAGCGAGAGAGAGAGAGGGAGCGAGAGAGAGAGAGCGAGAGACTGAGGGGGAGAGAGATGGAGCGAGAGAGAGAGAGAGAGAGGGAGAGAGAGAGAGCGAGAGAGAGGGGGGGAGAGAGATGGAGCGAGAGAGAGAGAGAGAGGGAGCGAGAGAGAGAGAGAGCGAGCGCGAGAGATAGAGAGGAGAGAGAAAGAGAGAGAGAGAGGGGGAGCGAGCGAGAGAGAGAGAGAGGGAGGGAGGGAGTGCGAGCGAGGCTGATTGAGTCACCGACTCACCCACCTCAGGGTTAGAAGGTTTGGCAATAAGAATGCAATAAGCCTCGCAGTTTGACCCGGCGCCTCATCACGTCATCCAGACGTCTCGAAGCGTTTCACGGGATTAGACTGTAAGGTGTAGTGACTGTGTGTTGCACGCGCGGGCGAAACGCGGCAGCCAATTGCACCCCAGCGACGTCCCCACAAACAGTCGAGTGAGCGAACAAATAATTATTATTATATGGATCTCACTCTGTCTCTAACCCTAACCCTGTCTCTCTCTCACTGTCTCTGTCTCTCGCTGTCTCTCTGTCTATCTCTGACTCTCTCACCGTCTGTCACTCTATCTGTCTCTCTCGGTCTCTGACGCTCTCTCTCTCCCTCTGTCATTCTCTCTGTCTCTCTCTTGGTCTCTGACTCTCTCTCCCTCTCTATCTCTCTCTCTCCCTCTCTCTCTATCTATCTGTCATTCTCTGTCTCTCCCGGTCTCTGACTCTCTCTCTATCTCTCTCTCTCTCTCTCTCTGTCTGTCTGTCACTCTCTCTGTCCCTCCTGGTCTCTGACTCTCTCTCTATATCTCTCTCTCTCCCTCTCTCTCTATCTGTCTGTCTGTCTGTCACTCTCTCTGTCCCTCCCGGTCTCTGACTCTCTCTCTATATCTCTCTCTCTCCCTCTCTCTCTATCTATCTGTCTGTCTGTCTGTCTGTCTGTCTGTCTGTCTGTCTGTCCCTCCCGGTCTCTGACTCTCTCTCTATCTCTCTCCCTCTCTCTCTGTCTGTCTGTCTGTCTGTCTGTCACTCTCTGTCCCTCCCGGTCTCTGACTCTCTCTCTCTATCTCTCTCTCTCTGTCTGTCTGTTTGTCTGTCTGTCACTCTCTGTCCCTCCCGGTCTCTGACACACTCTCTCTCTCTCTCTCTCTTTGTCTCTGTCTCTCGGGGGAGATTGACCGAGAGAAAGAGGCAAAGAGTGAGATGTAACTCAAGGATTGTGAGACAAGGACAGTCAAAGCAGACATTGTGCAGAACCCACTGAAACTAAACGCTGGTGAAGAACGTAACCGTTGGATACTGTTCGAACAACAGAGAGCTTGTTATCGACCCCCCCCCAACCCCCTCTGCCCCCGTCTTCCACAGAAAGTCACTGTTTATTGAAACGTGACACGGATTTGACTTGAACTGATTTGTTTCCTGAGTTGGCAGAAATTTCTCTCTCTCAAAACTATCTCTCTCTCTCTATCTCTCTCCGCCTCTCTCTCCGTCTCTCTCTCTCTCTTGTTTTCTCTCTCTCTAACACTCTTTCTCGGCTGTATGCGGAGCTCACAGTGGGGTTCAAGCCCTCAACCTCGTTTGCGAGCGAACGGGTTCGATTCCCGGGGCAGGTCGGGTTGGGGCAAAACTTTGGGCAAGTTTCCTTACCCCACACACGCAGACGCACACACAGACACACCACGCGCACACACGCACACACACAACCGCCTCTGGGTGGGGAGGCGGTGGCTGAAAGAGTGGGGGGAGCAGCGAGACAGAGCAGGAGGTAGCGAGGGGTGGAGTGGGGAGCGAGCAGGTCGTAGAGGGAGAGAGGGAGGGGGGGTGATAAGGTGTGAAGGGATTTGCGGGGCAGAATTTTGCTCAGTCATTCACCCCCCGCCCCCAGCTGCCTGTGAATCATTCTTTCAGTTAATCGTTAGTCAGAGGCTCTTTAAGGTGTTTTCGCGGCCCAGGATTTTGTACGAAATCTCTGGATGTGTCTCCGGGCGATGATAACCATAACCTGAGCTTTTAATCACGGTGAGAACAACTCAAACGGCCCCCTCCACGCAGCATAGCGCGTCAGACCACTCAACGGTGGCGGAGCCTGATTCCGAGCCGGGTGAGAGCGCGGGGTGAGGTCCGAGAGGGACTGAGGGAGAGGGTGACAGAGTTTCGGGGGCTCAGCGGCTGAAAGCGTGACCTCCGATGGTGGGGGGGGGGGCGCAGGGCACGAGGGTCGAGCAAGGAGACCGGTCAATGGGGGGGAATGGGGGGAGTGAGGAGGTCGGGGAAGGAGGTGTATGTTGCATCGTTGAAGATGCCATCCTTCAGATGAGACGTTAAACCTGTAGCTCGGGGGTTAGACCCCTCGCCTCGCACGCCAGAGGACCTGGGTTCCATTCCCGGGCGGGGGGCGCAACGTTGGGCAAGTTTCCTTACTCCACACACTTAGAATACTGAGTGACCCGATAGAGGTCTTTAAAATGATGGAAGGTTTGGATAGGGTCGACATAGGGAAGATGTTTCCACTCGTGGGGGAGACCAAAACCTGGAGCCGTCAATAGAACATAGTCACAAACAGGTCAAGTAGGGAAGGAAGAAGGAATTTCTTCTCACAGAGAGTAGAGGGAATGTGGAACAAGGAGTTGTTGAGGCAAACAGCGCAGATGTATTTAAGGGGAAGTTAGAGAGGTACATGAGGGAGAAAGGAATAGAAGGTGATGCTTTGAAGGCTTCGTTGACGAAGGGCAGGAGAGGCTCATGTGGAGCATAAACACCGGCACAGACCAGTTGGACCAAATGGCCTGTTTCTGTGCTGTATACTCTAATGGATTCTATTGTATACACTTACACACTTACCCACACACACCCACACACCCTCACACACACACAACACCCACGCACACCCACACGCACACACGCACACGCACACGCACGCACACGAGCGCCTCTGTTTACCCAGTAAGTAGGAACCCGGTGGTTAGTCGATTGGGGAATCGCTTTCCAGGAATAATACTCCTTCCAAAGAAATAATAATAATAATAATAATAATTTAGTCGCTCAACCCACGGCTGCTGACGGGGACGTCGCTGGGCGCAATCGGCCGCCGCAATTTGGCCCACGAAACGCACAGTCACTATACTTTACGGTGTATCCTGCGAAGCGCTTTGAGACGTCTCGAAAACGTGACGAGGCGCCGGGTCAGACAGACACAGATTATTGTGATGATAATCCGTGGGAGACCCATCGCGATCACCGCGAAGGCACCGACCGTGGAGTAACTCTGCCACCTGGTGGAGCTCAGGGGAACTGCCACTAGAAAATCTGGCTCGCGGGCAGGACCTGGAAGGGCCAACCAGTCCCTGGGGGCAGAGAGTCCCCCCACCCTCACCCCCTCCCCCTCCTGTTCACCCTCCAGCCAAAGCCCTGACTAACTAACGGGGAGGGTGGTCCTGGCCAGACAGCGCTCTCTCTCTCTCTCTCTCTCTCTCTCTCTCTCTCTCGATGGCCGAGCTGTGTGTGGGTTTAGCTGGTTGGACTCCAGCAGTTACCCCCAACGCTCACCCCCCCCACCCCCCACCCCACCCCATCCCCCCCACCCGCCTTGGCTCTCGCCAACTTGAACCTAATGGTCTCCAGGCAACCTGGACGACGGGAGTTCAAAGTTCCGACGCGAGGGCTTGAACCCACAACCTTCTGACTCCTGAGGCTGGAGAGGAGGTGAAGGCTTTCTATCGCTCTCTCTCTCTCTCTCTCTCTCTCTCTCTCGCTCTCTCTCTCTCTCTTTCTCTCTCTTTCTTTCTTGCTCGCTCACTCTCTCTCCCTTCCCGCCAAGTAAGTTGTTGTTGGTGGTGTTGTTGTCGTCGTTGTTGACGATGGTGTGTGCGCGTGGAGTTCCTGTGGCTCGGTGGTTAGAGCCTTCGCCGCACAAGCGCAAGGACCCGGGTTCGATTCCCAGGTGGTGCGAAAGGTTCGGGAAAGTTTCCTTACTCCACGCGCACACACACACTCCGCACACCTCTGTTTATCGGCAGTCAGTGGGAACCCGGTTGTTAGTCGGTTGGGGGATCGCTGTTCCGGGGGTAATAATCCCTTCAAAAATAGTAATAATTTGATCGCTCAATCCACGGCTGTTTGTGGCGACGCCGCTGCGCGCAATTGGCTGCCGCGTTTCGCCCACAAAACACACAGTCACTCCACTTTACGGTGTATCCTGTGAAGCGCTTTGAGACATTGTGATAAGGCGCTGTGTCAAATGCGAGGATTATTATTATTATTATAGTGTGTGTGTGAGGGGGAGTCAGTGGACCCTGGAGAGGGCTGCGGTGAGGGGGAGCCAGTGGACCTTGGCGAGGGCTGCGGTGAGGGGGAGCCAGTAGGGCCTGGAGAGGGCTGGGATGATGGGGGGGTTGACGAAGCTTAATTAACCGTTACTCTCTCCTCTTGCTGTAGAATGAAGATGAGACGTCATCGCATTGTGTTGGTGCTGTTAATGGCCGGCCTGTGTCTCATCTCCTTCATGCACTTCCTCAAGGCCTTGTCCTACATCACCTTTTCCAGGGAGTTGTCCAGCTTCACGCCTTCGCTCCGCTCCATCTTTGTGGACTCCCAGTTCCTGTGGAAGGAGAGCGTGGCCTTGCGAGAGGCCGAGACGGAGCCCGCCCCCCTCTCAGCCCTGCCCCCCTCGCCCCCGCCCGGCTCCGAGGAGCCCTACCGTGCCACGTTCCACATGCGGGACGAGCGCACGGAGTACTTTGTCCGCACCAGGGCGGGGGCGGTCTGCTTCAAGCACGGCACCAAGCGGGAGGTGCGTTCGATGACGGGCTCGGCGGAGGAGGGCAGGGGGCCTTCGAACAGGCAGCCCACACGCCGGGCGCAAGCCAGGCAAGGGCGGCGGAGGCGTTGGGTGGGGTGCGTGTGCAGGCCGGGCTGGCACGGGCCAAGCTGCGGGGTGCCCACCCTGGTGCAGTATTCCAACCTGCCCACCAAGGACCGTCTGAGCCCCCGACGGGTGCCCAGGAGACTGATCAACGCTATCAACATCAACCACGAGTTCGACCTGTTGAACGTCAGGTTCCACGAGCTGGGGGACGTGGTGGACGTCTTCATGGTCTGCGAGTCCAACTTCACGGCCTATGGCGACCCCAAACCCCTGCTTTTCCTGGAGATGCTGAGGAACGGGACCTACGACCAGATCCGGCACAAGGTCCTCTACGTGTTCCTCGACCACTTCCCGAGCGGCGGCCGGCAGGACGGCTGGATCGCCGACGACTACCTCCGCACCTTCCTGACCCGGGACGGGCTGCGGAGGATGGTGGGCGTGCGGGCGGACGATATCTTCGTCATCAACGACGCCGACGAGATCCCGGCCCGTGACGGCCTCCTCTTCCTCAAGCTCTTCGACGGCTGGACCGAACCCTTCGGCTTCCACCTGCGCAAGTCGCTCTACGGGTTCTTCTGGAAGCAGCCGGGGACGCTGGAGGTGGTGGCGGGCTGCACGGTTGGGATGCTGAGGTCCGTGTACGAGGGAGACGGGATCAAACTTCGGAGGCGGGAATACTACCTGATGCCCAGTTTCCGCCAATACGAGAACGCAACGGGGCACATTTTGGTACAATGGTCTCTTGGCAGTGCCCTCCACTTTGCCGGTTGGCATTGCTCCTGGTGCTTTACCCCCGAGGGCATCAGGCACAAACTGGTGTCCGCCCAAAATGGGGACTTCCCTCGCTGGGGGAACTATCAGGAGAAACGGGAACTTAGTTACATCCGGGAGCTGATACAGACCGGTGGGTGGTTTGACGGTACTCTTCAAGAATACCCCCCGGCTGACCCCAAAGAGCAGATGTACGCACCCAAGTATCTCCTCAAGAACTTTGACAAGTACCGTTATATCCTAGAGAACCCTTACAGGAACGAAGGAGCCGAGTCCAGAGACCTGATGGCCTCCAACGGGAGTTCGCTCCTCACTCAGCTCCCGCCCCAAGTTCCGATGGTGTGACCCATCTGGATGGCTGAGTGCTTGTCATGAGACACCAGAAGTCAGGAGGGGAAGGGGGTTGTGTTTGCCCCTTTACCCCCTCCTCTCTCCCCCTCCCACCTTCCCCCACCCCCACCACCACACACTCACGCCTATCACTCTCTCTTGGGACCAGACTTTTGAACGAAGTGGAGAGAGAGGAAGGGGGAGAGAGAGAAAGAGAGAGAGAGAGGGACAGTGGAGGGAGAGAGAGGGGGAAGCAAAAAAAAAACAATCTTGTTTGTTTCCGGTCCCACCCTCCCCCATCGTTGTTTCCTTCCCCCCATGGACCCCCCCGCCCCGCCCCCCCCCATCCATCCCCACTACATAGCCACTACATAGTCACTACACTTCCTGGTGTAAAAGGCTAGCGAAGCACTTCGAAGCACCTTCTGGGAGTGAGTGAAAGGGCTTCGAACGCAAAGGGGTCGATGTAGAGGACGCCTGAGATGCCGTGAGGTCGATCTAGTCTTGGGGGGTGGGGGTGGGGGAGGGGGCTGCAACTTCCCCCCAGATTTAGTGCCTTCCTCTTCCCCACAGCCCCCCAAAATAATAATAATGATGTGGTCACTCGACCCACGACTGTTTGTGGGGATGTCGCTGGGCGCAATTGGCTGCCGCCCACAGAACACACAGTCACTACACTTTACAGTGTCCCACCTCTTTTTGCAACTCGCCCGTATGCAGGTTCGCTCTCTCGCTCGCTCGCCTCCGAATCAGAAGATTGTGGGTTCGAGCCCCACGTCGGGGACTGTGAGCTCACAGTCTAGGCTGACGTTCCAGTCCAGCGTTGGGGCGGGGGGGCGGGGGGGGAGAGAGAAAGCCAGAGAGAGCGAGACACCTCGTCAGAGACCCCCTCCTTCGGGTGAGATGTCAAACCTCGCTCGCTCCCCGTCTGTGCCCAGTTCAGGAGGACGTTCAAGATCCCCCGCCACGCTGTGTGTGTGTGTGGGGGGGGGGGGGTAAAGAGAAAGGGGCTTCTCCCCCTCTCTCTCCTGGCGTCCTGGAGCACTTTGAAACGTCCTCCCAAGCCAAGGATTATTACTGTGCTTTGTCGTTCCCAAACGAGCCTTACCGCAGCATCGGAGGAGGACACACTCAAGCGATCGACCAATTTCCAATACTGTAGCTAATCAATGAGAGCGATCGATCAACAAGCCGCCATCTTAAACCCTTGACACTCTCGCACGGCCTTGGGCTCCGTCCGTCAACTCCCTCGATGGCTTGGTTGCAATCAGGTGGGACCTTAAAGCCAAGACGTTGTTGCCACTTTCGCGTGCCAGTAATTCGCAGTCACTACACGCTGTTAATGTGATGAGTTGCCATGTTTCATACCACTAAATCGGGGCAAAACGAACCTCGAGACCAGCTGCTTTGGACCTACCTTGCTCTTCTGGAGGGAGAAGACCCATCCTGTTCACGGAGCCTCCGCTATTCCCGCTACATGTCACTCGCTACCTGTTGGTGAACAGTTTGCCGCTCCTACAGTGTGACGCGGGACCTTGAGAGAGAGAGAGAGAGAGAGAGAGCGTGTGTGCGTCAGCCTGGCTCAGTGGTAGCTTTCTCTCTCTCTCGCTCGCACGAGTAGGTCAGTGATAGACTCGGTGTTGGCCCAGGCCTTGTTCCTCTATTCCCCCCTTTCCCCCCCCACCCACCCACCCACCCACCCCCCAAATCCTGGGGTGCTTCAGTGCAATAAGGTTCTGTGTGAACGAGCCCAATGTTGGTGTCCTCTTGGTGAGAGTGTGTGAGAGAGAGAGAGAGACAAGGAGAGAGGTACCACGACCCCTCTCTGTGTCTCTCTCTCTCTCTCTCTGCTTGCCTCTCTCTTTCTTTCTCTCCCTCCAGCTCTCTCTCTCTCTCTCACTTTCTGTGTCTCTCTCTATGACCCTCTCTCTCCTGAATCTCTCTGTCTCTGTATGTATGTCTCCGTCTGTGGGTGTGTGTGTCACCCTCTCTGTACGTCTCTGTCTCTTCTTCTCTCTGTGTCTCTCTCCGTCTCTCTCTTCTCTGTGTCTCTCTCTCTCTTTCTCTCTCTCTCTCTATGACCACAGGAAAGTTGGCACTACTGCACCTCTAGGACTCGAGCCCCGGCTGATGGAAGGTGTGGGGGGGTGGGGGGTGGATTGGGGGCCGATTTGCCCCAGAATGCTGGCGTTCTGAGCCCATTCCCCTCGCCATCAGAGAGCGCGGAGAGGGCTAGCACTTTCTAACACCTCCCCCGCCCCAAAAAAGATTGGGGGTTGTTGGGGGACACATTGTCATCGAAGGAATAATGGAGAGTAAGAATGGGATTTGCCCCTTTGAGGGGTCGGGGCTTTTCCCCCCCCACAGGGCTGGGGTGGGGGAGTTCGGATTGAACCAATATTGACCAATATGTTGTATCATGAAATGGTTGCCATAGTCACTGACCTTAACGTATATATATACATTTTATATATAAGGTTTTCTCTATCGATTTTGTTTTTCGGGGGGATTTTTTTTTACTGGATTCCCCCATTCCCCCCCCAACCCTCTGTTGAGGGTCTATCCCGGGTCACAGAGGGTCTGGAGGTCACTGGGGGTCGGGGCGGGGGGGTCACTGAGGGTCGGGTGGTCACGGGGTGTCACTGAGGGTGGGGGGGGGGGTCCGTGACGAGGAGCCGCAAATTCGAGCCTTTTTTCTTTTCAGTTGCGTCATGTCGGCCGCATCGAGGTTTCTGTGAAACTCTTTCTTTGTCTTTTACTTGGAAATAACCACTGCGCCGCGTAACTCGATTAACTAGACCATGGGGTCGTCCTGCTCGATTCCGCCCGCGCGCGTGAGTGCGTGCGTGTGCGCGTGAGTGGGAGGTGGGGGGGTGGGAGGGCGTGGAGAGGGTAAAGGAGTTGGGGACCTTCTCTGGTCTTAAGCCTCAGTCAGCATTGGGCGTCACAATCTGTCCACATTGGACCTCGAGCGTGTACTGACCCATCTCACTCCTCTCTCCCATTTCTGTGGTGTTTCACTCATTCATCCCAAATTCGCACTGACTGCAATTCACTCACATACGCAGGAAATGAGCCTTCGCCGTAGGGTTCCTCTCGTGTGAGGGTTAAACGCGAGCAATGAGCTCATCCCGTACAGCCCCGGGCAGTGAGTGGAGATGAAATCTGAAACAGAACAAAATCTTCTACACATATTGCCTCAAATATCTCCCTGTGTGTGTGTGTACGTAAGCCCTGGAGTGCTGCAGTGTATTGGTTGGAGCCCTCGCCTCGCAAGCGAGAGGACCCGGGTTCGATTCCGGGGCGGGACGAAACCTTAAGCAAGTTTCCTTACGCCACACACACACAAACGCTCGCGCGCGCGCCTCTATTTACCCAGCAGTAAGTAGGAGCCCGGTTGTTAGCCGATTGGCGGATCGCTTTCTGGGGGTAATAATCACTCCAAAAGAAATAATAATAATTTGGTCACTAGGTCTACCACTGTTTGTGGGGACGCTGCTGTGCGCAATCGGCTGCCGCGTTTCGCCCACAAAATATTACAGTCAATTCACTTTACGGTATGTTCCTGTGAAGCGCTTTGAGACGTCTCGAAGACATGATAAGGCGCTGTATCAAATGCAAGGATTATTATTATGTGTGTGTGCACGAGAGTGTGTTTGTGTGTGTTAGTATGTATGTATATATATATATATATATGTGTGTGTATGTATGCGTGTGTGTGAGTCTTATCAGTCTGGAGTCACTCAGAGTTGTACTGGGAGGACGGAACCTTGGGATAAGAAACCACTTGATTCTGTCCATTTTGGCTAAAGTGTCTGATGCTAACTGAATCCTAATCATGACTTTAAACAATAAAGGCATTTTGAGTTGAGCATTTAATCAGAAGCAAAAGTTGAAGACCTTTCTGCTTTCACGTCAATGTTCGCCTTTATTCTCTGTCTCTCTCCGTCTCCATCATGAGCCGCCAAAAGGCAGACTGTAAGAGAGAGAGAGAGAGGACACCCACTCTCATCAGGTTCCACTGTTTTTGCAACAACACAATAAGGCGCTATATCAAATGCAAGGATTATTATTAATTAATCAGGTGCGGGTTGGCAACAGCTAAGGCTTGGGGGGGGGGAGGGGGGGAGCCCAGAGTGTGTGTTGGGGGTAACCGCTGGAGTCTAACCACCTAAAACTAAACTGGATAAGGGTGAATCAGTGGATGTGGTCTATTTGGACTTCCAGAAGGCATTCGATAAGGTGCCGCATAAAAGGTTAGTCCAAAAGATAAGGGCCCATGGAATTGGGGGGAGCATATTAACGTGGATTGGGGAATGGTTAACGGGTAGGAAACAAAGAGTAGGGATAAACGGGTCCTTTTCAGATTGGCGGGATGTGACTAGTGGAATGCCACAAGGATCAGTCCTTGGGCCTCAGCTATTTACCATCTACACCAACGATCTAGATGAGGACAACAAAGATAATATATCTAAATTCGCAGATGACACAAAACTAGGGGGAAGTGTTAACACAGAGGATGACATTAAAAAAATGCAGAGAGACATAGATAGGTGAGGTGATTGGGCAGGTGGGTGGGACATGAAGTATAATGCAGGGAAGTGAGAAGTCATCCGCCTCGGGAGCAAAAACACTACAGCGGGTTATGTTTTAAAATGGGAGAGATTGGAAGGTGTTAGTGTCCAGAGGGACTCGGGTGTCCTTGTACACCAATCACAGCAATTAGGAAGGCGAACCGTATGTTAGCGTTCATTATGAAAGGATTAGAGTATAAGAGTAGGGAAGTCTCGCTGCAACTGTATAGGGCCCTGTGAGACCACACCTGGAATACTGTGTCCAGTTTTGGTCTCCTTATTTAAGGAAGGATGTACTTGCTTTGGAGGGGGTGCAGTGTAGATTTACTCGGTTAGTACCAGGGATGGAGGGGATGAGTTACGAGGATAGGATGACCAATTTGGGCCTATATTCTTCAGAATACAGAAGAATTAGAGGGGATCTTATAGAAACCTATAAGATCATCAAAGGCAATGATAGAGTAGATAGTGGGAGAGTGTTTCCCCGGTTGGAGAAACTAAAACCAGGGGTCACAACCTTAAAATCAGAGGCCAACCCTTTCGCACTGAGTTGACGAAGAACTTCTTCACTCAAAGGGCAGTGAATGTATGGAACTCACTACCCCAAAGTGCTGTTGATGCTCAGTCCTTGAACATATTCAAGACTGAGATACATAGATTTCTTATTGCAAAAGGGATTAAGGGATATGGGGATAAGGCAGGGGGGTGGAGGGGGGGAGGGGGGGGGGATATGGGGGATAGGGGGATAAGGCAGGGGTGGGGGGGAGGGGGGTATGGGGATAAGGCAGAGGGGGGGGGGGGGATATGGGGATAAGGCAGGGTGAGGGGGGAGGGGGATATGGGATAAGGCAGGGGTGGGAAGGGATGGGATAGGCAGGGGGGGGAGGGGATATGGGGATAAGGCAGGTAGGGATGGGGTGAGGGGGGAGGGGGATATGGGGATAAGGCAGGGGGGGGGGGGGATATGGGGTAGGGGGGGGGGAGGGGGATATGGGGATAAGGCAGGGGGGGGGGGGGGGGGGAAGGGGGGGGGGGGGGGGGATATGGGAAGGCAGGGGGGGGGGAGGGGGTATATGGGGATAAGGCAGGGGTGGGGGGGGGGGATATGGGGATAGGCAGGGGTGGGGGGGGGGGATATGGGGATAAGGCAGGGGGGGGGGAGGGGATATGGGGATAAGGCAGGGGTGGGGGGGGGGGGATATGGGATAAGGCAGGGGTGGGGGGGGAGGGGGGATATGGGGGTAAGTCGGGGTCAGGTTATTAGCTGGAGTTAGATTAGAAGATCAGCCATGAGTGAATGGTGGGGCAGAGGCTCGAAGGGCCGAATGTCTTTCTGCTCTATATGTTATGTTATGTTAAACCCACACACAGAGCTCAGCCATTGAGAGAGAGAGAGAGAGAGCGCTGTCCGGCCGAGCTTTCCCGCTGCTTGTCCAGGGTTTCCCCCCCACCCCCCCCACCCCCCCACCCCCCCCCCCCCCCAGTGACTGGTCGGCCCTTCCAGGTCCTGCCGGTGGGCCGGGCCGGGCCGCACACCCTCCGGGCTCAGGATCCGGGGACTAGAGACCCTCACACGGGGGGGGGGGGGGGTGGGGGGCGGCTCGAACGAGAGAGAGAGAGAGAGAGAGCGAGCGAGAACGGGACGAGAGACCGTCTCGATAACCTGATGAGGCGCTCATAACAAGTGCAAAGATTATTATTATTATTATTACTGTTATTATTGTGGGGACCGTCACAGGGGGTCCATTCCCACATTCCTTTGCCAAACACCTCCCATTGGAGCCAATTCAGCGCAGCCACTGAGGTGCCCCCCGGGGGCCGCGGGGGGGCGCTGTGGGGAGCCGCTGGCGGGTGCTATGAAGGTGTGGTGCCACCAGAGGGCGCTGTGGGTGGCTGGTGCCGCCGCGGGGTGGCTGCACCAGTGGCCGTTGTGAGGCGCTGGTGCCGCCGGGGGGCGCTGTGAGGAGGAGGTGGTGGTGTTGCTGTGAGGGACAGGTGCCGCCGGGGGCGCTGTGAGGAGGAGGCGGTGTTGCTGTGAGGGACAGGTGCCGCCGGGGGGCGCTGTGAGGAGGAGGCGGTGTTGCTGTGAGGGACAGGTGCCGCCGGGGGGCGCTGTGAGGAGGAGGCGGGTGTTGCTGTGAGGGACAGGTGCCGCCGGGGGGCGCTGTGAGGAGGAGGCGGTGTTGCTGTGAGGGACAGGTGCCGCCGGGGGGCGCTGTGAGGAGGAGGTGGTGTTGCTGTGAGGGACAGGTGCCGCCGGGGGGCGCTGTGAGGAGGAGGTGGCGCCGCCGCCGGCGGGGGGTGGGGTGGAGGGGTGGGTGGCGCTGTGCTGTGGGGAGTCGGGGTGGAGTCTGTGTCGGGGCCGCGGAGCCGGAGCCGGAGTCGCGGGGGTTGAGCTGCTGTCGGTGCGGGTCCCGGTCCCGGTGCGGGTCCCGGTGCCGCTGTCATGGCGACCCGCGCGCTGCAGGACTGGGCCCGACAGCAGTGCTCCGGGTACCGCGATGTGGACGTGAAGAACATGACGTCGAGCTTCAGGGACGGACTGGCGTTCTGTGCCATCATTCACCGCCACCGGCCCGACCTACTGTGAGAGACCCCCACACACACACCCTCACACACACCCTCACACACACCCCCCCACACACACACCCACACACACACCCTCACACACACCCTCACACACACCCTCACACACACCCTCACACACACACACACCTCACACACACCCACACACCCACACACACACCCACACACACACCCTCACACACACCCCCACACACACCCTCACACACACCCACACACACACTGACACACACCCACACACACACCCTCACACACACCCCCACACACACTGACACACACACCCCCACACACACCCTCACACACCCACACACACACACACCCACACACACCCTCACACACACACCCTCACACACACCCTCACACACACCCACACACACCCTCACACACACCCTCACACACACCCACACACACCCACACACACACCCCCACACACTGACACACACCCTCACACACACACACACACACCCACACACACACTGACACACACACACTCACACACACCGACACACACACCGTCACACACACTGACACACACCCTCACACACACTGACACACACACCCTCACACACACCCACACACACACTGACACACACCCTCACACACACCCTCACACACCCCCACACACACTGACACACACCCTCACACACACTGACACACACCCCCACACACACCCCCACACACACCCCCACACACCCTCACACACACCCTCACACACACCCACACACACACTGACACACACCCCCACACACACCCTCACACACACCCCCCCACACACCCTCACACACACTGACACACACCCTCACACACACCCTCACACACACCCCCACACACACCCTCACACACACACCCACACACACTGACACACACCCTCACACACACCCTCACACACACACACACCCACACACACACTGACACACACCCTCACACACACTGACACACACACCCTCACACACACCCACACACACACTGACACACACACACTCACACACACCCACACACACACCGTCACACACACTGACACACACCCCACACACACCCTCACACACACCCTCACACACACTGACACACACCCTCACACACACTCACACACACCCTCACACACTGACACACACCCTCACACACACCCTCACACACACACACACACACACCCACACACACACCCTCACATACACCCTCACACACACACACACACACACCCACACACACCCTCACACACACCCTCACACACACCCTCACACACACAGCCACACACACACCCACACACACACTGACACACACCCACACACACCCCCACACACACCCCCCCACACACACCCTCACACACACACACACACACACCCTCACACACACCCTCACACACACCCTCACACACACCGTCACACACACCCTCACACACACCTCACACACACACACACACACACCCACACACACACCCTCACACACACACACACTGACACACACCCACACACACACTGTCACACACACCCTCACACACACCCACACACACCCTCACACACACTGACACACACCCACACACACACCCTCACACACACCCACACACACACTGACACACACCCCACACACACACTCACACACACACACACACCCACACACACACCCTCACACACACCCTCACACACACTGACACACACCCACACACACACCCACACACACCCCAACACACACCCTCACACACACCCTCACACACACCGTCACACACACCCACACACACACCCTCACACACCCCCTCACACACACCCTCACACACACTGACACACACACCCTGACACACACCCACACACACACCCTCACACACACCCTCACACACACCCTCACACACACTGACACACACCCACACATACACCCCCACACACACCCACACACACACACCCTCACACACACCCTCACTAACACACACACATACACACACACCCACACACACCCCCACACCCACCCACACACACACCCACACACACACCCTCACACACACTGACACCGGCCCGACCTACTGTGAGACACCCACACACACCCACCCCCACACCCCCACACACACCCTCACACACACTGACACACACCCACACACACACCCACACACACACCCTCACACACACTGACACACACCCACACATACACCCACACACACACTCACACACACCCACACATACACCCCCACACACACACCCACACACACACCCCCACACACACCCACCACACACCCACACACACACCCTCACACACACCCACACACACACATACACCCTCACTCACACACCCTCACACACCCTCACACACACCCTCACACACACTGACACACACCCCCACACACACACACCCACACACACCCCCACACACACACCCTCACACACACCCTCACACACACCCACACCCACACCCTCACACACACACCCACACACACCCTCACACACACCCACACACACCCTCACACACCCTCACACACACACACACACCCCCACACACACCCCACACACACCCGCACACACACCCTCACACACACACACACACACTGACAACACCCCACATACACCCCCACACACACCCTCACACACACTGACACACACCCACACATACACGCCCACACACACCCCCACACACTGACACACACACCCCCACACACACCCCCACACACACCCTCACACACACCCCCAGACACACCCTCACACACACTGACACACACCCCCACACACACCCCCACACACTGACACACACACCCACACACACACACCCACACACACACCCTCACACACACTGACACACACACCCTCACACACACCCCCACACACACCCACACATACACTGACACACACCCCCACACACACCCCCACACACACCCTCACACACACCCCCAAACACAACCCCACACACACACCCTCACACACACCCCCACACACACCCTCACACACAACCCCACACACACCCTCACACACACCCCCACACACACCCACACACACCCTCACACACACACCCACACACACACTCACACACCCTCACACACACCCTCACACACACCCACACACACTGACACACACCCCCACACACACTGACACACACCCCACCAAACACACTGACACACACCCTCACACACACTGACACACACCCTCACACACACTCCCACACACACCCCCACACACCCTCACACACACCCTCACACCCCCCCACACACACCCCCACACACACTGACACACACCCTCACACACACTGACACACACCCACACATACACCGCCACACACACCCCCACACACACCCATACACACACCCTCACACATACACACCCTCACACACCCCCACACACACCCCCACACACACTGACACACCCACACACACACACTGACACACACACCCTCACACACACCCTCACACACACCCCCACACACACCCTCACACACACCCCCACACACACCCCCACACACAGCCTCACACACACCCTCACACACACTGACACACACACCCACACACACACCCTCACACACACCTTCAGACACACCCCTACCCTCACACATACCCTCACACACCCCCTCACACACATTGACACACACCCTCACAAACACTGACACACACCCTCACACACACCCCCACACACCGGCCCGACCTCACCCCCACACACACACCCACACACACCCCCACACACACTCTCACACACACCCCCACACACACTGACACAATCACCCTCCCCACACACACACTGACACACACAACCTCACACACTGACACACACACAGCCTCACACACTGACACACACAGCCTCACACACACACCCTCACACACACTGACACACACACCCTCACACACACCCTCACACACACTGACACACACACTGACACACACCCCCACACCCCCCCCCCACACACACCCCCACACACACCCTCACACACACCCTCACACACACCCTCACACACACCCTCACACACACCCTCACACACCCCACACACACCCTCACACACACCCCCACACACACCCTCACACACACCCTCACACACAGCCCGACCTGCTGTGAGAGACCTCCCCACACGCACACACCCTCACACACACCCCCACACACACTGACACACACACCCTCACACACACCCTCACACACCCGCACCCACACCTTCACACACACTCACACACACCGTTCTGACCTGCTGTGAGGGACCCCCCACCACACACACACACCCTCACACACACCCACACACACCGTTCCGACCTGCTATGAGAGACCCCCCCCCACACACACACCCTCACACACACACACACACCCACACACACTGACACACACCCTCACACACACCCACACACACACCCTCACACACACTGACACACACACACACATCCTCACACACACCCCCACACACACACGCACACACACCTTCACACACACTGACACACACTGTTCTGACCTACTGTGAGAGACCCCCCCCCACACACACACCCTCACACACACTGACACCGGCCCGACCTGCTGTGAGAGACCCCCCCCCACACACACACCCTCACACGCACACACACACCCTCACACACAGCGGGTGGGAGGCGGAGGGCGAAAAAGATAGATAGAGAGAGAGAGAGAGACAGGGGGTCTGGTGGAGAGACTGAGGGAGAGAGAGAGAGAGAGAGAGGGGGGGAACGCACACGTGGGGGTGGAGGGGAGAGAGATTGGGACCGGCACGAGGGGGGCAGAGGGCCTGAAGTGGGGAAAGGGCACGTTCTTGCCCCACACGGTAGTGCTCTGGACTCCCAGGTCAGGAGGTTGTGGGTTCGAGCCCCCAAGTCGGGGACTCTCAGCTCACAGTCGGGGCTGACGTTTTCCAGCCCAGCGCTGGGGGTGGTGGGGGGGGGGGGGGAGGGGGGAGAGAACGAGAGAGAGAGAGAGAGAGAGAGAGGGGCATCGTCAGGGACGCCCTCCTTCTGAGGAGGGGTTAAACCCCACTCGCTCCCCTCCCCGTCTGTGCCCTGTTCGGGTGGACGTTAAAGATCTCCCGCGACGCTGTCGGGATGGGGGTGGGGGTGAGAAGGTGGGGGGGTTTCTCTCTCTCTCTCTCTCTCTCTCTATCTCTCTATCTCTCCCTCTATCTCTCTCTCCCGTTGTCCTTCAGCTGAGTGGAGGGGCCTTTGCAGTGAAGGAGAGAGTGAGAAGCGTAGACGTGTGATGGGAGGAAGGGTTGACGTGAGAGAGAGAGAGAGAGAGAGAGGGAGAGAGAGAGGGAGAGTGAGAGAGAGAGGGAGAGAGAGAGGGAGAGAGAGAGGGAGAGAGAGGGAGAGAGAGAGGGGAGAGAGAGAGAGAGGGAGAGAGAGAGGGAGGAATGAAGGAAGTCATTGTGTGCAGTGGAAACTGTGTATATTAGGAGTCATTGCGAGTCGGCAGGTTGGTCGTTCTCTGAAGCGCTCTGAGAACTGTTTTGCCCTCTCCTTCAAGACCCGTCTCAAGACCCTCCTCCTTCGACCCTCCACCCCCCACCCCCTGCGCTCCACCCTCCCCGATCCCGACCGTCGGGAGGACGTCCCAAAGCGCTTCACAGAACACACTGTAAAGTGAGTTGACTGTATATTTGTGGGCGAACGCGGCAGCCAATTGCGCACAGCAATGTCCCACAAACAGTCGTAGATTGAAAATGACCAATTTATTATTGTTTTGGGTTTTGGAGGATTATTATTAGGCTCTGTGTGGAGTAAGGAAACTTGCCCGAGGTTTCACCCTCTGCCGGGAATTGAACTCAGGTCTCTCACTTGCAAAGCGAGTGCTCTAACCACTGAGCTACAGGACTCCATGACCACCTCCGCAACAGTGCCAGACTCCGCCGCCGCCGCCTCACCCCTCAGCCCCCAAACCCTCACCCACACATTCGTCACCTCGAGGCTCGATTACAGGAACTCCTTCCTCATCGGCTTCACAACTCTTCCCTTCACAAACTGCAGATCATCCAAAACTCTGCAGCTCCTGTACTCTCACGCACCAGTGACCCCATCACCCCCACCCTCGCCCGACCCATCACCCCACCCTCGCCCGACCCCATCACCCCCACCCTCGCCCGACCCCATCACTCCCACCCTCGCCCGACCCCATCACTCCCACCCTCGCCCGACCCCATCACTCCCACCCTCGCCCGACCCCATCACCCCCACCCTCGCCCGACCCCATCACTCCCACCCTCGCCCGACCCCATCACCCCTACCCTCGCCCGACCCCATCACCCCCACCCTCGCCCGACCCCATCACTCCCACCCTCGCCCGACCCCATCACTCCCACCCTCGCCCGACCCCATCACTCCCACCCTCGCCCGACCCCATCACTCCCACCCTCGCCCGACCCCATCACTCCCACCCTCGCCCGACCCCATCACTCCCACCCTCGCCCGACCCCATCACCCCCACCCTCGCCCGACCCCATCACCCCCACCTTCGCCCGACTCCACCGGCTCCCCATCCCCCAGAGGATCGAGTTCAAGATCCTCGTCCTCACCTTTAAGGCCATCCCTGGCGTTGCCCCCTCCTACCTCTCTGACCTGCTGACTCCCTACCAACCCGCCCGCTCCCTCCGTTCAGCTCCGGCTGCTCCATGTCTCCCGCCCGACCCACCCTACCCTCGGGGGCCGGGCTTTCAGCCTCTCTGCCCCTACACCCTGGAACTCCATCCCACGGTCCCTTTGCATCGCTTCCTCCCGACGTGAAAGGCGCTCTATAAATGTCAGTTTGTGGTTGTTGTAGAATGAAAAGCTGTCACAATCCTGAGCAGTGAGAAAGCTTGCCAGACAGCGCCTCAATGCGGTTTTAACTGGTTAGACTCCAGCAGTTACCCCCAACGCACACTCTGGGTCCCCCCACATCTCCCCCCGCGCCCCCCCCCCCAAGCCTTGGCTTCTGCCAATCTGTCCCTAATATTGTCTGGGATTAGGTGAGCAGAGTACGTCCCTCCAGAGAGAGAGAGAGAGAGAGAGAGCGCATTCCATTCCAAACAGTGGTATCTGTGTGTTAAGCGGTGTGCGTGGAAACGGCAGTGTGGTTTGGAGCCTCTTAACAACAACAACAACAAGATTTCATTTATAGAGCGCCTTTCACGTCGGGAGGACGTCCCGAGGGGCTGGACAGTTGGGTCAGCACCTGAGCAGGGGGAAATGGTCAGGGTGAGGGGAGGGAAGGGAGGGGGCGAGGAGGGGGGAAATGGTCAGGGTGAGGGGAGGGAAGGGAGGGAGCGAGGAGGGGGTAGAGAGTCGAGAGTGGAGCTGAAGGTACGGTCAAAGAGAAAGGTCTTGAGACCGGCCTTGAAGGAGGAAAGGGAGGAAGCGGCGAAGGCACTGGGGGATGGAGTTCCAGAGCCTCTGGTGATGGGTTTCCGCGTGTTGTCAGATTGCTGTGTCAGCCGGTGTGTTGCCACAGGCTTTGAGCTCAAGAGTCCAAGGTGACTGTCCAGATAGCGGCGATGGAAACGCTATAGCGCAGGTTTACAAGGGTGAGAACAGGGCTGGCAAGTTACCCCACCTCCCTAACCCTCCACCCCTGCTGACCCAACTCCCAGCTCGGGTCCAAAACCCCGAGATATCTTTCCGACGTGAAGGGTGCTCTCTATACAAATGTAATTTGTTGTTGTTGTTGCTGTTGTTATCAGGTTAGACCTTTTTTTCGCTGGAGAAGAGTGCAGAAGCGGAACACAATAGGAGCCTTTAAATTCTTAAAGGGTTCGATGAGGTTCACATAAATAAATAATCCCTGCGTTTGATACAGAGCCTTATCTCGGCCTTTCTGACGTCTCAAAGCGCTTCACGGGATATACTGTAAAGTGCACTGAGTGTTTTGCGGGCGAAACGTGGCAGCTAGTTGCGCCCAGCAGAAACAGCCGTGGATCGAAGTGACCAAATTATTATCACCACATTGCTTCCACCGGTTGGGGAGGTCTGCAAATAGAGGACAGCGATATAAGAGAGCAATGAGGGAATCTGAAAGAGAATTTAGGAGGAACTGCTTCAAGCAGAGAGTGGTGCGATTGTGAAACTCGCTGCCTGAAGCTGTTGTTGGATTAGAGAGTGTGGACGCAAGAGGAAGTCCTTCACGTGAAGGAGAGGAGAAGAGAAACGGGAGGGAGGAGTGGGGTGGGTTGGGGGAAATTGTGTGGAGTATAAACACCGGCACGGCCTGGTTGGACCGAGTGGCCCGTTTCTGTGCTGTAAACGCTGGGAGGCCAGGCAGGTAATACCAGACTCTGGAGCCGACAGAGAAATGTTTGGCTCAGCCTCGGAACTAACATCCGAAGCCCGGAAGCACTTTAATAATAATAAGCCCACGCCCTCGATACAGCGCCTTATCGCGTATTAGAGACGTCTCAAAGCGCTTCACAGGATACACTGTAAAGTGGAGTGACTGTGTGTTTTGGGCGAAACTCGGCAGCCAATTGTGCTCAGCGACGTCCACCACAAACGGTCGTGGGTTGAGTGACACCAAATTGTTATTATTATTATATTAGCGGATCGCGTTTCCGGGGGTAATAATCCCTTCACGCGCAAAAAATAATTGGGTCACAATCCACGGCTGTTTGTGGGACGCTGCTGTGCGCAATTGGCTGCCGCGTTTCAGCCCACAGAATACACAGTCACTGCACTTTGCTGCGAAGCACTTTGAGACGTCTCGACAACGTGATAAGGCGCTGTTTCAAAGGCAAAGATGATTATCATTCTTATAAATGCGGCAGCCAATTTGCACATAGCAACGCCTCACAAACATAATAGTTATCCTTTCCATTTATTTGCCAACACACCTCAGAGCGCTGCACGGTTGTAAAGTGCAGAGGGACTGTGCATTTTGTGGGCAAACACAGCAGTCAATTTGCAAATAGCAATGTCCCTGCAAACAGCCAAACAATTTTGGGGATGGGAATTATCGAGAGAGAGAAGCTCCCTTCTCTTTTGGAAACAGTTCCACGAGATGTTGACATCCACCTGAGCAAGTCATAACAACAATAACATTCCTCGCATTTGGTACAGCGCCTTATCACGTCTTCGAGACGTCTCAAAGCGCTTCACGGGATCTGCGAGGCAAGTGCTCTAACCACTACACCGCAGGACTCCTGTAGCTCGGTGGTTAAGAGGATGGGAGCGCTAGTTCGCGTCTCATCCGACGCACGGCGCCTCCGACTAAGCAGCGTTCCCCCAGCACCGCACCGGAGTTTCGGCTTAGACTACGCAAGTGCAAAGTCCCCGACGTGAGGCTTGAAGTCACCTCTTTCTGACTCAGAAGCGAGAGAGAGAGAGAGACGCAGGGCAGGGTTTTATAGTGAAATGTTGTGAGATCAACAGGAATTAGTGACTGAGTTTTGAGCCCCTCCCTGCCCCCAGACACTCAAACAACTAACACTGCTCCCCAGGTAAGGGATCGGTCCTGTTGACGATCTTTTCTGGTGAGTCACTGCCCGGCGAGTCCGCTCCCCAGGGCTTGAACTCAGCAGCCAATCTTGTGGGGAATCCAAGTGAGTAAATGATAATAATAATAATCATAATCCTCGCGTTTGACATCGAGCCGTCGAGACGTCTCAAAAGCTTCACGGAATATACTGTAAAGTGTAGTAACTGTGTGTTTTGTGGGTGAAACGCGGCAGCCAATTGCGCACAGCAGCGACCCCGCAAACAGTCGTGGAATGAGTAACCAAATTTTCCTTTTTGGGAGGATTATTAACCCCTGGATAGCAATCCATCCGCCAATCAACTAATAAGCGGGTCCCTGCTTCACTGCTAGCTCAACCGAGGCGTGTGGAGTAAGCAACTTACTCCCCTAAGGTTTCCTCTCGCTTGCGAGGCGATCACGCTAACCTCTACCTCTATTGGTCTCTGTAACTCCACGAGTTGAAGGGTGATCGATGGGAGGGAGCTGCGAAGGCACAGCCGGCAGTGAAAATCCACCCCCTGCGCACTGCTTCTGCACAGCAATTTCTCCATAAAAGGTGTGGGAACATTCAAGGCTTCTTGTCACTATGAGTCAAAGCGCCACTGGTATATGAGTCAACCTGTTCCACCCAAGTCAGACCTTAACTTCTTCATTCAGAGACCTGGGATTTTCACGCTGTTCAAACTCCCGAGGCTCACAGTCGAGGCTGACTCTCCAGCACAGCGCTGGTGGTGGTGGTGGTGGGGGTAGAGGGAGAGAGAGAGAGAGAGGCCGTCTTTTGGATGAGACGTTAAACCTCATCCCCGTCCGTCTGTGCTCTGCTCAGGCGGATGTTAAAGATCTCCCACGCACTGTTGGGGGGGAAAAGAGATGGGGGCTTCTCTCTCCTGGTGTCCTGGCCGACAATCCCCCCCCAAATAAAATTGGTCACTCGCCCCATGGCAGTTTGTGGGACGTCGCTGTGTGCAAACTGGATGCTCTGTTCACCTACAAAATGCACAGTCACTACACTATACAGCGAATCCTGTGAAGCACTTTGAGATGTGCTCTTGATGGGAAAGGCGCTATTATCAAATACTAATAATAATCCTTGCATTTGATACAGCGCCTGATCACGCTGGTGAGACACCTCAAAGTGCTTCACAGAATCTACCGTGAAGTGTAGTCACTGTCTGTTTTGTGGACGAAACGCGACAGCCGATTGCGCACAGCAGCGTCCCCACAAACAGTCGCGGATTGAGTCACCACATTTTTTTCAGAGAGAAATTATTACCTCCGGAAAGCGATCCGCCAATCTACTAACAACGGGTTCCTATTTACCGCTGGGTAAACAGAGGCGTATGTGTGCAATCGCGTGTGTGTGTGTGTGTGTGTGCGTGTGGGGAGCAAGGAAACTTGCCTAAGGTTTCGCCCTGCCTGAGAATCAAACCAAGGTCCTCTCGCTCTAACCACTGAGCTACAGGACTCCAGACTGAAGGATTAGTATTATTAAGCGAGTTAGCATCTGACATCAATGGGAGATATTTGAGAGAACAAATCATTTCTATGTGTTCAGTCACATTTATCGCTCCAGGCTATCCTTCGCTGAATCAGCGACAGGCAGCTCGGTCGGACTGACTTACCAGGCGATTGTTTTCGAAGACATTCTCCTTCGACAGTGAATCAAAGTCTCTGGAATAGAAGAGAGAGGGAGAGAGAGAGATCACTTTCCTGCCTGAGAATCTGGGTCACAATGCAGCAATCATACACATTAAACTATATAACTCGACCCCTGTCTTAACTTGTCACTACCACTTAAGGCATCGTGTTATCCCCCGCCTCGCTCGCCCCACCATTTGCGGGAGGGGGCCTTCTGCCACTCTACTATCTGGAGCTCCCTCCCGCAGACCCTCCACCTCGCCCCCTCCCTTGCCTCCTTCAAGGCCCGTCTCAAGACCCTCCTCTTCAACCGTGCCTTCGATCACCTTCCTACCCCTCTGCCCTCCACCCTCCCTAATCCCGACCCCCAGCTCAGGTCCGAAACTCTGTCTGTCCAGCGCCTTGGGATGTCCTCCCAAAATTAGCAAATTGCACTGGACAGTCACCTTGGACTCTTGAGCTCAAAGCCTGTGGCAACACACCGGCTGACACAGCAATCTGACAACACGCGGAAACCCATCACCAGAGGCTCTGGAACTCCATCCCCAGTGCCTTCGCCGCTTCCTCCCTTTCCTCCTTCAAGGCCGGTCTCAAGACCTTTCTCTTTGACCGTACCTTCAGCTCCACTCTCGACTCTCTACCCCCTCCTCGCTCCCTCCCTTCCCTCCCCTCACCCTGACCATTTCCCCCCTCCTCGCCCCCTCCCTTCCCTCCCCTCACCCTGACCATTTCCCCCTGCTCAGGTGCTGACCCAACTGTCCAGCCCCTCGGGACGTCCTCCCGACGTGAAAGGCGCTCTATAAATGAAATCTTGTTGTTGTTGTTGTTAAGAGGCTCCAAACCACACTGCCGTTTCCACGCACACCGCTTAACACACAGATACCACTGTTTGGAATGGAATGCGCTCTCTCTCTCTCTCTCTCTCTCTGGAGGGACGTACTCTGCTCACCTAATCCCAGACAATATTAGGGACAGATTGGCAGAAGCCAAGGCTTGGGGGGGGGCGCGGGGGGAGATGTGGGGGGACCCAGAGTGTGCGTTGGGGGTAACTGCTGGAGTCTAACCAGTTAAAACCGCATTGAGGCGCTGTCTGGCAAGCTTTCTCACTGCTCAGGATTGTGACAGCTTTTCATTCTACAACAACCACAAACTGACATTTATAGAGCGCCTTTCACGTCGGGAGGAAGCGATGCAAAGGGACCGTGGGATGGAGTTCCAGGGTGTAGGGGCAGAGAGGCTGAAAGCCCGGCCCCGAGGGTAGGGTGGGTCGGGCGGGAGACATGGAGCAGCCGGAGCTGAACGGAGGGAGCGGGCGGGTTGGTAGGGAGTCAGCAGGTCAGAGAGGTAGGAGGGGGCAACGCCAGGGATGGCCTTAAAGGTGAGGACGAGGATCTTGAACTCGATCCTCTGGGGGATGGGGAGCCGGTGGAGTCGGGCGAGAGGTGGGGTGATGGGTCGGGCGAGGGTGGGGGTGATGGGGTCGGGTGAGGGTGGGAGTGATGGGGTCGGGCGAGGTAGGAGTGTTGGGGTCGGGCGAGGGTGGGAGTGATGGGGTTGGGCGAGGGTGGGAGTGTTGGGTCGGGCGAGGGTGGGAGTGATGGGATCGGGCGAGGGTGGGAGTGTTGGGGTCGGGCGAGGGTGGGGGTGATGGGGTCGGGCGAGGGTAGGAGTGTTGGGGTCGGGCGAGGGTGGGAGTGATGGGGTCGGGCGAGGGTGGGGGTGATGGGGTCGGGCGAGGGGGGTGATGGAGTCGGGCGAGGGTGGGGTGATGGGTCGGGCGAGGGTGGGGGTGATGGGGTCGGGCGAGGGTGGGGGTGATGGGGTCGGGCGAGGGTGGGGGTGATGGGGTCGGGCGAGGGTGGGAGTGATGGGGTCACTGGTGTGTGAGAGTACACGAGCTGCAGAGTTTTGGATGATCTGCAGTTTGTGAAGGGAAGAGTTGTGAAGCCGATGAGGAAGGAGTTCCTGTAATCGAGCCTCGAGGTGACGAATGCGCGGGTGAGGGTTTGGGGGCTGAGGGGTGAGGCGGCGGCGGAGTCTGGCACTGTTGCGGAGGTGGTGGTGGGCAGTGCCGGTCATGGAGTCCTGTAGCTCAGTGGTTAGAGCACTCGCTTTGCAAGTGAGAGACCTGAGTTCAATCCCAGGCAGAGGGCGAAACCTTGGGCAAGTTTCCTTACTCCACACAGAGCCTAATAATAATCCTCCAAAACCCAAAACAATAATAAATTGGTCATTTTCAATCTACGACTGTTTGTGGGACATTGCTGTGCGCAATTGGCTGCCGCGTTCGCCCACAAATATACAGTCAACTCACTTTACAGTGTGTTTCTGTGAAGCGCTTTGGGACGTCCTCCGGACGGTCGGATCGGGGAGGGTGGAGCGCAGGGGGTGGGGGGTGGAGGGTCTTGAGACGGGTCTTGAAGGAGAGGGCAAAACAGTTCTCAGAGCGCTTCAGAGAACGACCAACCTGCCGACTCGCAATGACTCCTAATATACACCAGTTTCCACTGCACACAATGACCTTCCTTCATTCCTCCCTCTCTCTCTCCCTCTCTCTCTCTCTCTCCCTCTCTCTCTCCCTCTCTCTCCCTCTCTCTCTCCCTCTCTCTCTCCCTCTCTCTCTCACTCTCCCTCTCTCTCTCTCACGTCAACCCTTCCTCCCATCACACGTCTACGCTTCTCACTCTCTCCTTCACTGCAAAGGCCCCTCCACTCAGCTGAAGGACAACGGGAGAGAGAGATAGAGGGAGAGATAGAGAGATAGAGAGAGAGAGAGAGAGAGAGAGAAACCCCCCCACCTTCTCACCCCCACCCCATCCCGACAGCGTCGCGGGAGAATCTTTAACGTCCACCCGAACAGGGCACAGACGGGGAGGGGAGCGATGGGTTTAACGCCTCCTCAGAAGGAGGGCGTCCCTGACGATGCCCCTCTCTCTCTCTCTCTCTCTCTCTCGTTCTCTCCCCCCTCCCCCCCCCCCCCCACCACCCCAGCGCTGGGCTGGAAAACGTCAGCCCCGACTGTGAGCTGAGAGTCCCCGACTTGGGGGCTCGAACCCACAACCTCCTGACCTGGGAGTCCAGAGCACTACCGTGTGGGGCAAGAACGTGCCCTTTCCCCACTTCAGGCCCTCTGCCCCCCTCGTGCCGGTCCCAATCTCTCCCCTCCACCCCACGTGTGCGTTCCCCCTCTCTCTCTCTCTCTCTCTCCTCAGTCTCTCCACCAGACCCCTGTCTCTCTCTCTCTCTCTCTCTCTCTCTCTATCTCTTTCGCCCTCCGCCTCCCACCCGCTGTGTGTGAGGGTGTGTGTGAGGGTGTGTGGCAGTGTGTGTGAGGGTGTGTGTGTGTGGGGGTCTCTCACAGCAGGTCGGGCCGGTGTTTGTGGGTGTGTGTGAGGGTGTGTGCGTGTGGGGGGGGGTCTCTCACAGCAGGTCAGAACGGTGTGTGTCAGTGTGTGTGAAGGTGTGTGTGCGTGTGTGTGTGGGGGTGTGTGTGAGGGTGTGTGTGGGTGTGTGTGTCAGTGTGTGCGAGGGTGTGTGTGTGTGTGGGGGTCTCTCTCACAGCAGGTCGGGCCGGTGTTTGTGGGTGTGTGTGAGGATGTGTGTGTGGGGGGGTCTCTCACAGCAGGTCGGGCCGGTGTGTGTGTCAGTGTGTGTGTGGGGGTGTGTGTGTGGAAGTATGTGTGTGGGGGGTCCCTCACAGCAGGTCGGGCCGGTGTGTGTGTGAGCGTGTGTGAGGGTGTGTGTGTGGGTGTGTGTGAGGGTGTGTGTCAGTGTGTGTGGGTGTGTGTGAGGGTGTGTGCGTGTGGGGAGGTCTCTCACAGCAGGTCGGGCCGGTATGTGTAAGTGTGTCAGTGTGTGTGAGGGTGTGTGTGAGGGTGTGTGTGGGGGTGTGTGTGAGGGTGTGTGTGGGGGGGTCTCTCACAGCAGGTTGGGCCGGTGTGTGTCAGTGTGTGTGGGGTGTGTGTGAGGGTGTGTGTGAGGGTGTGTGGGTGTGTGTGGGGTGTGTGGGGTGTGTGAAGGTGTGTGTGAGGGTGTGTGTGTGGGTGTGTGTGGGGGTGTGCGTGAGTGTGTGTGTGAGTGGTTGTGTGAGGGTGTGTGTGTGAGGGTGTGTGTGTCAGTGTGTGTGAGGGTGTGTGTGTGAGGGTGTGTGTGTCAGTGTGTGAGGGTGTGTGTGAGGGTGTGTGTGTGAGGGTGTGTGTGTCAGTGTGTGTGTGGGTGTGTGTGGAGGGTGTGTGTCAGTGTGTGTGGGGTGTGTGTGAGAGTGTGTGTGGGGGTGTGTGTGGGTGTGTGTGTGGGGGTGTCTCTCACGAAGGTCGGGCCGGTGTGTGGGGGTGTGTGTGAGGGTGTG
>NW_024704772.1:3199744-3247968 GCF_018977255.1 Callorhinchus milii | reverse complement strand
GTCCTCGTCTGTCCAGTCCTTCTCTGCAAAGGACGACACGAGACGTCTGGGTCTGAGCAGAGTCTCGGCGAACACGTGTTGAGGGAGGCGTCCGTTTCAGGCCCCTGGCACCTCCCAACCTCTGCCACCTGCTCACTGCCCAACTCACTGCCCGCTACCTCCACTCACCTGCCCCCCCTCCTCCCCCCCGCACCGTCCCCCCCTTGCTTGCCCTGATCCGCCACTGGCAAGCAAGGGCTCTTGGGGGTGCAATTTACCCTGCGTTGGGGGGTGGGGGTGGGTTGTGGGGGAGGGAGGGGGGGAAAGCTGTGCGAGGGAGCAGATAAGAGAACGGTACCTGGCTTGTTGAGAAGACAGCGGAGTTCGTATTCCACGTCAGCCTGACGCTCCTCCAGGTTCTGCTGCTTGAAGCTGGAAAAAGCCGCAGACGGGGATTGGGACGTGGGTTAGTCTGTCTGGGCTCAGTGCCTCTTGTGGCAGAAATATGGGGGTTGGGGGGGGGGGGTTTCATCCCATGCTCTCGTGCAGTGTTGGGGGAAACGCTGCGTCGACCGGAGGTGCCATCCTTCGGATGAGACGCTAAACAGTGACGTGTCTGGCAACGGAATGTCGGAATCGAGCCCTCTGTGTCCGTCTCTCTCTCGCCAGTTGTCTGTGTCCGTCTCTCGCTTTCTCTCTCTCTCTCTCTCTCGAGCCAGTCCTCTGTGTCCGTCTCTCTCTCTCTCTCGCCAGCCCACTGTGTCCGTCTCTCTCTCTCTCTCTCTCTCTCTCGAGCCAGTCCTCTGTGTCCGTCTCTCTCTCTCTCTCTCTCTCTCTCTCTCGCCAGCCCTCTGTGTCCATCTCTCTCTCTCTCTCTCTCTCGCCAGCCCTCTGTGTCCATCTCTCTCTCTCTCTCTCTCTCTCTCGCCAGCCCTCTGTGTCTATCTCTCTCTCTCTCTCTCTCTCTCAAGCCAGCCCTCTGGACGTCGGTAGGACCTGGAATGGCCAACCAGTCACTGGGGGCAGGGAGTCCTCCCCCTCGGCTCCTGTTAACCTCGCAGCCAAAGCCCTAACGGGGAGGGTGGTCCGGGCTGGACAAGCAGCGGGAAAGCTTACCGGGGAGTGTGTACAGGTGATTCCCTGGGAACTGTATACAGGTGGAGCATTGATTAGACTGGTTCGAGCCCTCTAAAGTGGAGTGACTGCATATTTTGTGGGCGAAACACGGCAGCCAATTGCGCCCCCACAGACGTCCCCACAAACATTCGTGGATTGAGTGACCGAATTATTATTATTATTAATTTTTTCGAGGGGTCATTACCCCCGGAAAGCGATCCGCCAATCGACTAACGACTGGGTTCCTGCTTACTATTGCGGGCGAACCGCGGCAGACAATTGCGCACAGCGACGTCTCCACAAAAGTCGTGCGATTGAGGGACCCATTTCTTCTTATTTTATTATGTTTTTGGAGGGGTTATGACCCCCGGAAAAGCGATCCGCCAATCGACTAAACGAGCGGGTTCCTGCGCGTGTGTGTGTGTGTGTGTACATGTGTGTGTGGGGGGGGTGGTGTGTGGGGGGAGTAAGGAAACTTGCCCAACGTTTCGTCCTGCCCGGTAATCGAACCCAGATCTCTCGCTCGCGAGGTGAGGGGTCTAACCCCTGAGTTACAGGACTCTAACATGCTTTACCTTTATTATCCCTTTATTATGACTATTGCCCCCCCCTCTATCTCCACCATCGACAGCCATGGTTTCACCCACTACAACAGCAATAAATTACATTTGTATAGCGCCTTTCATGTCATCTACCCACCAAAGCTGTGGAACTCTCTCCCTCAGTCCCTTCCCCTCACCCTCTCTCTCTCTCTCCCTATTTTCAGGTCGAGTTTGAAGACCTTCCTCATCGACTGTGCCGACGGTCACCTTCCCCCCTCCCCCTTGGCTCGGCCTCTGGCTCCGCCACTGTTAATCCGTCCGAGACATTGTCTCATTGGCGTGAAGGGCGCGGTGTCAATGCAAGTTATTTTTGTTGTTATTAATAATAATCCTTACGTGACTAAGGGCAGGGCCAAACCTTTGGCAAGTTTCTTTGCTCCACACACACACACACACACCTGTTTACCAGCAGTCAGTAGGAACCCGCTCGTTAGTGGATTGGCGGATCGCTTTTCCGGGGGTCTTATCCCCTCCAAAAACATAATAAAATAAGAAGAAATGGGTCCCTCAATCGCACGACTGTTTGTGGTGACGTCGCTGCGCGTAATTGTCTGCCGCGGTTTGCCCGCAAAAACCGCCCGGTCGCTCCAGTTTGCCGTGAGGCGCTTTGAGACGCGATAAGGCGCTGAGCCGCAGGCAAGGATTATCTACGCTGACGGGACTCACGTGTAAACTAGCTCCAGCTCCCGGCGCACCAGGATGTGTTTCTCGTGGATGAGCTTGAACCAGTCAGTGAGCAAGTCGTCCTCTTCGTCAGCTGTCAATCACAAACACCCCCCCCAACACTGCACGAGAGCATGGGATGAAACCCCCCCCCCCCAACCCCCATATTTCTGCCACAAGAGGCACTGAGCCAGACAGACTAACCCACGTCCCAATCCCCGTCTGCGGCTTTTTCCAGCTTCAAGCAGCAGAACCTGGAGGAGCGTCAGGCTGACGTGGAATACGAACTCCGCTGTCTTCTCAACAAGCCAGGTACCGTTCTCTTATCTGCTCCCTCGCACAGCTTTCCCCCCCTCCCTCCCCCACACACCCCACCCCCACCCCCCAACGCAGGGTAAATTGCACCCCCAAGAGCCCTTGCTTGCCAGTGGCGGATCAGGGCAAGCAAGGGGGGGACGGTGCGGGGGGGAGGAGGGGGGCACGTGAGTGGAGGTAGCGGGCAGTGAGTTGGGCAGTGAGCAGGTGGGAGAGGTTGGGAGGTGCCAGGGGCCTGAAACGGACGCCTCCCTCAACACGGACAGTGTTCGCCGAGACTCTGCTCAGACCCAGACGTCTCGTGTCGTCCTTTGCAGAGAAGGACTGGACAGACGAGGACCGAGCTCGTGACGCGGAGCTGATGCAGGAGCTGATCACGGTCATCGAGCAGAGGAACGCCATCATCAACAGCCTGGACGAGGACAAGCAAAGGTACAGCCAACGGCCCTCCGCTTCGTGTGCGTGTGTTTGCGGAGTAAGGAAACTCACCCAACGTTTCGCCCAGATCTGACCCGCCCGGGAATCGAACCCGGGTCCTCTCGCTTGCCAGACGAGCGCTCTAACCAGTCCGTGGGCTTGCCGGCGCATCGCTGCGCGCAAATGGGCTGCCGCATTTGCCTGTAAAATACACAGTCACCAACCTCACTTTTAACGAGGGGTCTCAAAGCGCTTCACAGGGCAACAACAACAAAATTCCATTTATAGAGCGCTTTTCACGTCGGGAGGACATCCCAAGGTGCTGGACAGTTGGGTTGGGACCTGAGCCTTGGGGGAAATGGTCAGGGTGAGGGGAGGGAAGGGAGGGAGCGAGGAGGGGGGAAATGGTCAGGGTGAGGAGAGGGAGGAGGGGGTAGAGAGTCGAGAGGAGAGCTGAAGGCACGGTTGAAGAGAAAGCTCTTGAGACCGGCCTTGAAGGAGGAAAGGGAGGAAGCGGCAAAGGCACTGGGGATGGAGTTCCAGAGCCTCGGGGCTGAGAGGCTGAAGGCCACCGATGGTAGAGCGGTTGGGGCGGGGGATGTGGAGCAGACCGGAGCCAGAGGAACGGAGGGTACGGGGGGTACGTGGGGGGATAGTAGGTCAGAGAGGTAGGAGGGAGCGAGGCCGTGAATGGCCTTGTAGGTGAGGATGAGGATCTTGAATTCGATCCTCTGGGGGATGGGGAGCAGTGGAGGCGAGCGAGGGCGAGGGTGAGGGTGGGAGTGAGGGCGAGGGTGGGAGCGAGGGCGAGGGTGAGGGCGAGAGCGAGGGCGAGGGTGAGGGTGGGAGTGAGGGTGGGAGTGATGTGTCTCGGTGTCTGGTGGGGGACAGTACAGGAGCTGCAGAGTTCTGGATGACCTGCAGTGTGGAGGGAGGGCCGGGAAGGCCGACGAGGAGAGAGTTCCCATAGCCTTGAGCTGATAAAGGTGTGGACCAGAGTTTCAGCCGCGTGAGGGGTGAGGGAGTGGCGACATTTCGGAAGTGATGGAAGGCGGTGCCGGTTGTGGTGCGGATATGAGGGAGAAAGGACAGCTCAGGGTCGAGGGGAACCCCGAGGTTCCTGATGGCTTTGAGAGGTGGAGAGTGCGGAGCTGATGGTGTCAGCGCCTGAGGTGCGGAGGCGCTGACGTGAGCCAATCAGGAGGGCCTCAGTGTGGCGCACGTTGAGCTGAAGAAAGTTGTCTCTCGTCCCGGACTCGATGTCGGACAGACAGCTGTCAGGACATCGGGGGTCGTGGAGTTGAGGGTAGAGGAGGAAAGGTAGAGTTGGGTGTCATCCGCATACATGTGGGAGTGAACCCCATGTCTGCAGATGATGTCACCACAGGGGGAGCATATAGAGGGTGAAGAGGAGGGGACCGAGGACGGAGCCCTGAGGGACACCGCACGAGACAGTGCGGGGGGTGGAGGGAAAGGTTCGACCTAAACCACTCAAGGACAGTGCCTTGAAGGTTGAGGTGGGAGGACAAGCGGTGGAGGAGGATAGTGTGGTCGACCGTATCGAATGCTGCCGATAGGTCGAGGAGGACGAGGAGGCAGAGGGAGCCCTGGTCACAGATGGTCAGGATGGCATTGGTGACCTTGACCAGGGCAGTGTCTGTGCTATGGGCAGCACCGAAACCCGACTGAAGGGGTTCCAATAATGAATGGGTGGAGAGGAAAGAGCGCCGCTGGGAGGCGACGACAGGACACACTGTAGAGTGGAGTGTGGGCCAAACCACTGTTATTCTGATGGCGTGCGGAGGGGGTGCGGGAACAGGGGCAGTAAACACGCTGAACTGTGTTGCAGGGAGGAAGAGGAAGATAAGATGTTGGAGACCATGATCAAAAACAAAGGTAAGGAACGAGAGGCGTGCGTGAGAGAGACTGTAACTAACGGTGAACGCAGGAGATGGATTCAGCATCAGCCCAGCGCTCTCACAGCAGCTTTACCTGGGCATGGCTGACTAGGGCGGGGCAGAGGGGCGTTCTGAGAGACGGACGGGGCTGGATTGAAGGGTCTCGACCCTCCATGGGGAAGGGAGGGGGGGGGGTCAGAGTCGTGATCGAGGCTGGATCGAGTGTTGAACAACAACAACTTGCATTTGCACACAGGTAGTGGGTTGGGGAGACAAGGCTGGGGCATAGAGGGAGGTGGGGTGGGGGGCAGAGATGAACCGGGATTGGGGTCCGTGGGTATGTCTGCCCCACACACCCCCAGTGCTGGTCTCTGATTGCTGGGAAAGCTTTCAGCCACTGCGCCCCAAAACTCTTTGTCACTCTCTCCCCCAATCCCTCCGCCTTGTCCCCTTCCTCCCCTCCCTCCCCACCTTCAAATCCCACCTAAACACCTTCCGTTGGGATCGTGCTTATGGCCACCTCCCCCACTCCCTTTCCCCCCCCCCCCCCCCACCCCCCCGGCTCGGGATCAGTCTCCCCTACTGTCAAGTGCTCCTGAACGGCTCTGTTGTTGTCGTGGTGGTGGTGGTTGTTGTCGGGTTCCCGGAGGGTCACTGACACTCTCTCTCTCTCTCTCTCTCTCTCTCTCTCTCGTGCGGTTAGAATTCCACCGAGACCCCAACAGCGACGTCAAGAAAAAAACCAAATTCAAAGGCATAAAAATGCTCAAGTTTCTCAGCAACAAACCTGACAGCAAACACAAAGCTGAGAAGGAGAAGAGCTCGTGAGGGGTTCGAGACGGGAGCTGGGGCGGGGGGGGGGAGGGGCGGGGGGGGGTGGGGACGGGGAGAGTGATGGGGTAGATGGTCCTTTCTGCACCTTGACTCCCCCCTCCCCCCCCATTATCGTTCCTCCGCAACACAACACAGCCAAGTGTTGTCTGCTCCACGAGAGGACATGAAAGGCAGCACTGATTCTGAGGCCGAGCTGATCAAATACGTGGGCGGGGCGGGGCGGGTGTTGGGGGTGGGGGTTGTTAATTGCGGTCGCTTACTCTTATACCCCTCACCCCCTCAGGGGGTCTTCAACTGGTCGGTCCAACGCGGTCAAGTGACCCCTTAACGTGCGCTCGATTAATAACACGAGGCCAGAGCGATATTTAGGGCAATTGAGGCGTTTCCAAAGTTCAATCTTTTTCTCTCCAGACGCACGGAATAGTTTGTGCGTCCGGCTTCGCTCTCCATCCGACCCAAATCTATCGCTCCTCCTCCCTCTAGTCTCTTCGGCCTGGTTACCCTGCAAATCCAAAGCCCTAACTAACTAACTAACTAACTAACTAACGGGGAGGGGGGTCCTGGCTGGACAAGCAGCGGGACAGCTTGGCCAGACAGCGCTCGCTCTCTCTCTCTCTCTCTCTCTCGCTCAATGGCCAAGCTATGTGTGGGTTTAGCTGGTTAAGACTCCAGCAGTTACCCCCCAACACACACACTCTGGGCTCCCCCACCCGCCAACCTGTGCCTAAAACTCTCCTGAATTAGGTGAACAGGGTGAGTCCTTCCAGCGAGAGAGAGAGAGAGAGCGCATTCCATTCCAACCATCCATCTCTGGGGTTTCCGGGTGTGGGGGGGATGTGGGGAATTCTCAGTCGGGTTTGGAGACTCTTAAGCCACGATGACGGGTTTCCGTGTGTGTCAGACACCCGACTGGTCACGGTGACGGGTTTCCGTGTGTCAGACACCCGACTGGTCACGGTGATGGATTTCCGTGTGTGACAGACACCCGACTGGTCACGGTGACGGATTTCCGTGTGTGACAGACACCCGACTGGTCACGGTGACGGGTTTCCGTGTGTGTCAGACACCCGGCCGGTCACGGTGACGGGTTTCCGTGCGTGTCAGACACCCGGCTGGTCACGGTGACGGGTTTCCGTGTGTGTCAGACACCCGGCTGGTCACGGTGACGGGTTTCCGTGTGTGACAGACACCCGGCTGGTCACGGTGACGGGTTTCCGTGTGTGACAGACACTCGGCTGGTCACGGTGACCGGTTTCCGTGTGTAGACATCCAACTGACCCCCAAAAAATGTGCAACAACGTCATCTAGTGGCGACTGACTGACTGACTGACTGACACCTCTGCCTTATTCTGTATGCAATATGTCGGCTGGACTTTGCAGTTGGCTCCCAATTTTACTTAAGTTTTAATTTTATTGTGAGTTTTTTTGACCCGACTATTAATTTTTCTTTCTTAATTTCCTCCCCCATTGGCCCGTGCCCCTCTCTCTCTCTCTCTCTCCTCTCTCTCTGGCTCCTGGGCTGGCCTCTCGGCCCGGCTCGGGTTTCTACGGGAGGTGTTTGCCCTCCCTTGCCCACCACCGCCCCACATTGTTCGCGGGTGAGGTGTTGGCAGTGAGTGTCAGTGGTGGCACTTGCCTGTAGGGGCGTCACAGCTAAGCCTGACCTCCCCACCCGACTGCTACACACACACCATCCGTACACACTTACATACGCGCATACACACCACACACACGTACATATATTCACATACACACACACATACACAGCAGATACCTTCACACACAAACCATCCACACACACACATACACACTACATACACACACATACATACATACATTCACCTACACACACACATACATACCACAAACACACACACGCTCACATACAGGGTGATTAAGAAGTCGTCATAACTACTCTTATCTAAAAAACATCATTTCTTTAAGGCTTTTTAGGCATTGTAATGGTATCACAACTTTTTGGTCACCCTGTATACACACACACACACACACTCTGTCCCGGGATCAGGAAACCCGACTGACTTCCCTCTCCCTCACCCCGGGAAACCTGAGTCCAATTTAGCATCCCCTGACCGTACAGCACGGAAACAGTTCACTCAGTCCAACACAGTCCATGCTGGTGTTTATACTCCGTACGAGTCTCTCACCCCCATCTCCCTCTCCCTCCCAAACCCCTCTGTTGCTCTACAATATTCCCTCCCCATCAAGCATCAAACACTATATTTTTGGGAGTCTTTTTGTAAAAGAAAATCTTATTTTTTAATTGTTTTACCCAGTTACTCTCTTTACTGTTGGAGCCGTGCGTTCAAAACAGCCAAACTGAGCAAGTCCTTGGGTACGTGCGGAGACTCTTTAAGTCCTGCACGTGTCCCTTGACGTGAATGATGAGAGAGAGGCTTCGTTAAAGGCCCAATTTTTATGCAATTTTTATTCCTCGTGTGAATGTGTCGGTGTGATTGAGTTGGTCACACACTCCCATGGTGGTGGGTTTGTTCCTGCTGCTTTCTTAGGTGTCGGCCTGGCTCAGTTGGTAGCGCTCTCTCTCTCCTCTGAGACAGAAGGTCCAAGGTTCAAGCCCACCCTACCTTCTTCGGGCGACTTTGAATGCCTATAGTCAAGACTGATGCTCCAGTACTGTGCTGCATTGTCAGAGGTGCCGTCCTTCGGGTGAGATGCTGATCTGAGCAGATTGTCGGCCCGGACACTGGAGAAAGTCCCTGCACTCAGCGAATAGCACCGTGGGGATCTTTAACGTCCGCCTGAACAGAGCAAAGGCGGAGAGTGAGGTTTAACGGCTCATCCCAAGGACAGCGTCTCTGACAATGCAACACCCCCCCACCACCCCCCACCCCAGCGCTGCACTGGAGCCTCAGCTTAGACTCGACCTAAAAAAAAAACCTTGGGTTCCGACTTGAGGGGCATGAACCCACGACCGGCTGACTCAAAAGAGGCGAGAGAGAGCGCGCTACCGCTGAGCCAGGCCGACACACAGCTTTGAAACTGTTTTGACGTGATGAGAAGCAATATGAGCAGCAAGTTTTATTATTATTGTTGTTGCTGTATTTTTACTCTTGAACTAATCTGTAGGTTTTGTTAAGGATGAAATGGGGGGCGGGTGGGGGGTGTACAGTGGGCATTCTGAAAGCTGACATCTTTGTATTAACGTAGCTGGGAGAGGGGCTGCTGAGCTCCCTCCGACCTTAAGGATCCTCCTCTGACTTTATGTAATTGCTAATGGCTGATCCCACCATCACACACACACACACACACACACACCTCTCCTGTTCGAGGTTCCGCAAGTGTCGGACTCTCACCAAAAAAAACAACCACCTTCTCAAGCGGTCTCCGTTCCGTGCGTCAGCCCTTCCAAAGGCAGTGGACAAGCACGGACCTGACCGCCTCTCACACGCGTTTGACGAGGCGGAGGACACGTGTGTACGTACAAAAGCACGCGTGTGTGTGTGTGTGCGCGCGTGCGTCAAGGCGAGGCGTGGCGCAGTCTCCCGCGCGCTCTCCTTGACTGACGAATTTCGCTGTTAAAGGTTCGCGGAAACGCTGCCCTCGTGGGCCGACTGCGTTCTGTTGGTTTTTGCACTTTAAGTGGTGGTTAAACGCGTCCGATTGCGAACACGAGGCTCCCAGAGAAACCGGCTTTATCCTCCAGGACAAACGATCAGAGCTTCGCACCTGTTAGAAACTCTGGTCCGACTCGTATTGCAGTTCGCGGCAGTGGTTGTGTTGCTCATGAGGAGAGGGGGGAAATATCAGACAGGTCATCGAACATAGTTGACGTGGAGTAGGGTGGGGGAGAGGGGGGTCCTTCAGGCTCTCTGCCCCCATCACACAGTCTTGCCCCCTCCTTCAAGGCCCGTATCAAGATCCCCACTTTGGCCGCCCTCCAACCCCTACTCCCCCAACCCTCAGCTCGGGTCCAAATCCCTGACCGTCCAAAGCCTTGGGACATCCACGACTTGAAAATGCAACGTCTTGTTGGGTAATGTCTCCCGAGTTCCTTTTTTTAAAAAAATTGCATATCCACTGATATGAACAGGGACCGCGTTCCAACGTACAAGTCGTAAATGGCAAATAAAGGGTTGGGGGTGTGGGGGGTTCTGTGTCGATGAGATTTTTTTCTAAGTCGGTAGAGAGGTAATATTTGTACAGACAGTGGCGAGAAAGCCCAAATAAGCCTTAATTCAATTTATTGTCAAAAACCTTTCCACCGCCGCCCGGCCGTTCTCTTGTGAAATCTTCAGCGTCGTGGCGCGGCAGATGTGTTTAATGAGTCGTTTTATTTACCGAGTTGCTCTGGGAGTGGGTTAGAGGGGAGAGGTCAGAGCTTTGCAATTTCTGCTGCTTGTTCCAAGTGTTCGATTGGAAGATGTTACCGGTGATTTTTTTTTTGGGGGGGGGGGGTGGGGGGAAATACCTTTTTTTAACTGTTACTCTCTTTGCCTTATATCCGTTTGTATATAATATTTATTGAAACACAGAAGCACTGCTCTCTGACAAAGCTATATTATTCTACTAACCGAAACGGGAAAACTGGGAAAAATAAAATGGAGAACTGTCAAAAAAAAAAAGGTGCGTATGTCGTGTCTCTCCTTCTTTCTGGGAGAGGAGAGTCTCCTCCCAGAGACGTGGAACCCCTCGATCCAGAAGTCCAGCGCTGTCAGCCTTCAGCTGCGACGGTGGGGATGGGGTGGGATTGTTTGGTGCGTTCTTTTGACTCGAACTAACGACATTTACACCGCAGCGCCTTTCCTGTCGGGAGGACGTCCCAAGTCGTTGGACAGAGTACAGCATCTCAGATAATCGGGGGATCTGCACCCGAGTTGGTGGTTGGGATCAGGAGAGGGTGTGAAAGTACTTGTTTTTTTTTCCCAATTGGAGACGTAAAAGTGGGTGTTTTTTGGGGTTTTTTTTTTCCCCCCAAACTCGGGACCCAAGTTCTTTTTTCGACAATCAAACCGCACGAGAGAGAGAGAGAGAGAGAGAGAGGGGTAGAGTGTTAAAGATATTCTTTTTATTTTACATTTATCCTTTCTGTCAGATGCCGTGTTTAAATCGTCATAAAAAGTTATATTACACCCGTTAAGAGTCAGCTCCCGGTGAGTCAGCGAGTGAGGTGCGTGTGGGGGGGGGAATGAGGAGGGAGGGGGAAGTTTCGGGGGGGGGGGGGGGGGGGGTGAAAAACAGCAGCAAATTGGGAGCCACTCACCGAATCCCGGGAACGTTGGCTTCTCCAGCGATTTTCCCCATTGCCATCTTCAGTGGCCTTAATGGCGACTCTGCCCCTCTCTACCCCCACTGTGACAGCCGGCAGAGAAGCGAGTCACGTCTGAAGCAACCGATGAACCCCCCCAAAACCCCCACTGGGCTGCCTCCATCTCTCTCTTACCCTCTCTTCCCCCCCCCCCCCCCCCCAACCCCCAACACACACACACTCTTAACTCCTCACTCACCTCTTAAAGAGCAGCAATAGCTCACACACGATCTCTGGGAGTGCGGAGGTGGGGGCAATGGGGTATAGGGGATACTTGTGACCGTGGCAAATGTCCCCCCCCCCCCCGAGGGGGAAACTAGACACACGGTCTGTGGTGAGCAGTGAGCTGTTCTGCTCCTGCATTGCCCCCAGAGAGACGGAGACCTTACACCTCCTGTGGGGAGACCAGAGCTGCCGAGGGAAAGGGGTTGGGAGGGGGGGTATGTGGGGGGGAAACAGAGACCAGACCGGCTTCATCCTGGTCACCACCATCAGCTCAGTCTGTACAGCCCTGTGACACACACACATATACACACACACACACAGGCTCCCCACAGCCCTGTGTTGTGCACACACGCACACCCTTGTGGTACACACGCCAGTCACAGCCCTGTGTTGCACGCACACGCACACACACACACAGAGCCACACCAACACAACCACCGCATCACCGCCCCAGATGGGGCTCGTGTCCTGCCCTGGCCGAAGCAGGCCCCAAATTCCGCCTCGCCTTAGCCCACGGCACCAATTCTGGCTCAACATTTAAGCACTGTGAGGGTGGAAAACTCTTCAAAAACTCAAGCCCGGCTGGGAAGCCGCGGTGATTCAAACACGTCATGGAGGAAGAAATAGGAACATACCCTGAGCTCAGACCCAGACCCTCCGCTTCGCCAACTACTGCGCTCAGCTCTCTGCATCTTCTCTCTCTGCCCATCACACCTCTCTCTTTCCCTTTCACCCAAAGCTAAAGCTCACACTCACAGGGCTCCAACTCAGCAGAACAACTCAAGCCTTCACCCACCCAACCCACCCACCCCCCCACCCTCCTCTGATCTCCCTCAGAGACTGCTCAAAGCCAAGTGTTGACACACCAAATAAATAATAGCTTGTCCCAGAGAGAGACGCACACCATTTTGTATTAAGAATCCACTATTGGACCGCGTGTGAGGCCAGAGATGTTTCCTCAACGCGTTTGCGTAAGCGATCCTCCTTCGCAGAGCGCGTCAGAACCAAACAAGATGGTCATCCAATCTGCCTTTGATTTTAAAATAGCCCCAAGTCACCTCCAACATATCTGAGAGCATCCCAGGTTGGTGGGGGGGGGGGGGGGGGGGGGAAGGAAGTTACTGTTATTAATAATACTACTGCTACATAGCTCATCACCACGATGTTGGGGGTAACTGCTGGAGTCTCACCAGCTAAATAGCACAATAGCTTGGCCATTGATATCGCTGCGTGTCCAGCTACGACCACCCTCCCCGTTAAGTCAGTTAGGGCTTTGGCTGTGGGGTTAACAGGAGCTGAGGGGGAGGATTCTCTGCCCCCAGTGACTGGTCGGCCCTTCCAGGTCCTGCCGATGGGCCGGGCCGGGCTGAGCTGCCATCAGCAGTGAGTGCCCTGGGACACTGCGGACTGGCCGGGGCTCAGGAACTGGTCTAACGAGATTATACAGAGGGCTGCTTGATTCCGACCCTTTGCCTAACGTATCACCTTGGAGCCAGTTCAGCTGTGAGGAGACCCCATTTACCTCCCTCCTCCTCTCCCTCCCCCAGAAGGATTTAACAGGACATCAATTCCCAGGAACCCCGCTCCGGAAACAGGTGGACCAGTTGGCAGTCGCGCTTCTGTTTCCCGCCATCTCCTTCCCTGTTCGTACAACTCAGAAGGAATCCTGGTAAGGAACGCCGCAAACCAGAACACCCGTTGGCTTTCACTGGCTCAAAGGAGACGTGTAAGCCCTCCTCCCCCCACCCATCGCAAGCGAGAGAACTAAAGTGCAGGTTCAGTCGCAAGATGTATCTTATATATATATCTTATATATAAGATGTCACTGTGCTCTGCAGCGGAGAGAGGGAGAGTAGCAAGGTGGCCGTCACAGCCAAGAGCAATCCTGCCCTTGTGACGCCTACATGTCCTCAGGGCAAGGGGAAAGGAGGAAAGGGGGGTGTGTAGAGTAGCAGGAAACCTGGCGAGATACTGAGACACACCACTCTCAGTGCCCCAGTCTGGCTGAATGCAGAGCGAAGGAGGAACCTGGGGCCTTGTCACCATCTCGCGAGCCTCTTTGTATCAGTGAGCTTCACCGACGCGCTCGAGACAGTTACAGAACCCGTGATGCTCAAGTGACCCTTGTTTACACGTCAGCCCATGTTACGTCAAAGCTACCGGTGGAGAGGGCAGGGGAGGAGGTGCGTTAGTGGCAGCAAACCCGCACACACACACACACACGCACACACACACACACACAGAGGTCTGACGTTAAATAGAAACTCTTCACATTAGAGTGTGCACTCACACACACACACACACGCGTACACACACACAAACACCTCAAAGTATTTCACATTCTTTCTCATTCGAGCACTGTTCCATCGTGCTCTCTGTCCTGTCTCCCTGCCTCCCCCCCTCTCTCTCTCTCTCTCTCTCTGTGTGTTAAATCACAGTGATTCTGTGAAGGAGAACTGGTCAGACCACAGACCTTGGGGCATCTAGTTCAGAAGGAGATGACGGGGGTGAGTGGGGTGGGGGAGAATATAAAGAGAGGAAGGGGGAAAGGAGGGTGAGACTGGAGATGATGTGAGTGGAGCGGAGAGACTGGCAGGTAAGAACATTCTATTCCTTCGGAAGTGACAAGAGCAGGTGAGTATTGAGTGTGTGTGGGGTGGGGGGGTGGGGTAGGGGTGGGTGAGAGGGTGAGGGAGGAGAGAGCTCCTTTTCTCATGGGTGGAGGGTGCCCCACATTCCCCCTTCATGGCAGAGAGGGGAGGTGGGGGTGACAACGCCGAGAGTGCAGTATCTCATGAACACAGTTGGCTTAGATTGAGGCCCGCTCCCACCTTTCTCCCCACCTGCCTCCCCTCCTCCCTCCCCCAAAGCACACGAGGGCAGCAGCTCGTCGAAATCACCGATGAGGGCTACTTGGAATCATTGGTTTGGTTGGAGTGTCACTCATGGTGGCGGGGGTCAACGGGTTTCATTCTTTCCACTAAGAAAATAATTCTATGGGGTGGGGGAACGGGGTCTTGGGGGCGCAGGGGGTAGGGGAGGAGCAGGGATGGAGGAAAAGGGGGTGGGAGGGGGTGCCCAAAGCTCATCTGTGGTTCAGATTGTTCTGCGGGATGGGCGGGCTGTTGAGCAGAATGTCCGTCAAGTCCCTCATGATGGCCGTCTCCTTGGGGTCGATGAGGCTGAACTGCCGGACGAAGGTGAGGAAGTGGGCGTACAAGGTGTTGAGGTGCGGGTAGAGTTCGAGGGCAACCACCTCCTTGAAGTGGGCGCAGTAGATGTGAGCCAGGACGTGGAACAGGAAGCGGCTGATCTTCTGAACCAGCGTGTCGAAGGAGCTCGGAAATGCCTTTCCTGTTGATGAAGAAAGGAAGCAAAATTATTATTTTTTCTTGACGAGAGCTTTCTCTCACCAAAACATCTCAAACCGCTTCACAGCAATAATAATAATATAATAAGCACTTCATCTTCAAGCACTTCAGAGAATATAACAATAATAATCCTTTTATTTGATTATTATTATTATTGATTATAGCGCCTTATCACATCAGTGATAAGTCTCAAAGCGCTTCACAGAATGTACTGTAAAGTGAATTGACTGTACAGTTTCTGGCAGAAACGCGGCAGCAATGGCACACAGCAGCGTCCCCACAAACAGCCGTGGATTGAGCGACCAAGTGATTATTACTTTAATAATATTATTACTCACCATATTTAGTGGGGAAGATTTCCTCGTCGGTCAACAGTTTCTGGATGTGCGTCATCACCAGGTCGATGTACTGTGGGGCGGTGCACTTAATCTTCTTCCCTCGCTCGTCCGTCCAGAAGTACTGACTGTTCAAACAAGACACAGACGGCAGGAGGGAATTAACACATGGAACAGAGAGCACTCACACACACGGAGGGGGAAAAAGGACAGGAGTACACACCAGGGAAGGATGAAGTGCTCCAAGACACTCCACTATACAAAGGGGCAACGTATAAAAGTGGTCGATGTTTGGGCTTGATTGCTCACTGGGTAAATCCACCCGGTAAGGCATCATCCTCCCTCCTTCCTTAACAAATAATAAGAGTATTCCTTGCATTTGACCAAGCGCCTTATCACGTCTTCGAGACGTCTCAAAGGGCTTCACAGGATGCACTGTATAGTGTAGTGGGCGAAACTCGGCAGCCAATTGCGCACAGCAGTTTCCCCACAACAGTCGTGGTTTGAAGTGACCAAATTATTATTATAATTATTAATTTTTTTCAAGGGATTATTACCCCCGGAAAATGAACCGCCGATCGACTAACAACCGGGTTCCTACTTACTGCTGGTTAAACAGAGGCGTGTGCGTGGAGCAAACTGGTCCTTGGCAGCCGGAAGGCTGCTCCCCCCACCCCACCCACTCCCCCCCGGGGTAAAGTAAGGGTAGAGTGCTCACGTGTTACACGCAGTCATCACGGGACATGTCTCCGCCGTGCAGAACTCTGAGATGGCGCTGTACTGCAGGTTTATGTGGTTGAAGAACGTCATTGCTGTCGAAACAAACAAACAACCCCAAAAAATAACCAACACTTTCTCAGATTCGCTCCAAACTGCAAGAGAGCCTCTTGGTACAGCAAGCTCCCTCTCAATGACCTGAAAGACAACCTATGGGTGAGACTTGTGCCCCCTAGCTCCTGTCTGCCTGATTCAGACGGACTTTCAGGTGTCTGTGGTGCCATCGCCATTTCCTCAAAGGGACGCCTGTCTCGAAGCGCTTCACAGAATATACTGCGAAGCGGAGTGACTGTATTTTGTGGGTGAAAATCAGCAGCCAATTGCACACAGCAGCGTCCCGCAAACAGTCGTGGATTGAGTCACCAAATTATTTTTATGAAGGGATTGTTACCTCCGGAAAGCGATCGTCCAATTGACTTAACAACCAGGTTCCTACTTACTGCCAAGTAAACAGAGGCATTGCGTGAGCAAGGAAACTTGCCTAATGTTTTACTCTGCCCAGGAATTGAACCTGGGTCCTCTCGCTTGCGAGGTGAGTGCTCTATCCACTTCGCTACTGGACTCCAAGTCTACCTAAGCTTCCTATCATAGATATTAATCATCCATGGACATTCTCTTGAGACTGCACAGGGGTCTACTGAGCAACTGTCCACTCCCAAAATGGGTTTTCAAGAGGCAAAGCTATGGCAGGATTTAGTTAGTCAGACCATATCGCTCACGAGAATGTTAATTGAAATTATAATAATAATAATAATCTTTGCATTTGATATAGCGCTTTTCACGTCGGGAGGACGTCCCAAAGCGCTTCACAGAACACACTGTAAAGTGAATTGACTGTATATTTGTGGGCGAACGCGGCAGCCAATTGCGCACAGCAATGTCCCACAAACAGTCGTGGATTGAAAATGACCAATTTATTATTGTTTTTGGTTTTGAAGGGATTATTATTAGGCTCTGTGTGGAGTAAGGAAACTTGCCCGAGGTTTCGCCCTCTGCCTGGAATTGAACTCAGGTCTCTCACTTGCAAAGCGAGTGCTCTAACCACTGAGCTACAGGACTCCACGTCCTGTTACATCTGCCCGTGGTGAAGGAGGTAAATAGACAAGTCTTTATGGAGTGTAACAGCAATGACTTATGGTGGGCAGAATGGGGAATCAATACACCCACGATAAAAACAAACTGCACTTGGACAGATTGACTGTGGTATGGACAGCAGCCAGCCGGGCAGCTCACAGGAGCGAGGTTGGCTGGTCTTTGCTCCGTCGGCGAACGTGCTTTGTCACTCACGTTATACACCAAACTGATTGATTTTCTGGGGATCAGCCGGGTGTCTGACGCACACGGAAACCCATCACCGTAAGAGATAGATTGTTGGAATGGAAAGCGCACCCTCTCTCTCTCCCTGGAGGGATGTCTCCTGCTTACCTAATGCCAGAGAACATTAGGAGGATACTGGGAAGGTTACTCCCTCCTGTTGGAGGACGAGCTATTGGGAAGGTTACACACTCCTGTTGGAGGAGCTATTGGGAAGGTTACTCCCTGTTGGAGGAGGAGCTATTGGGAAGGTTACTCCCTGTTGGAGGAGGAGCTATTGGGAAGGTTACTCCCTGTTGGAGGAGGAGCTATTGGGAAGGTTACTCCCTGTTGGAGGAGGAGCTATTGGGAAGGTTACTCTCTGTTGGAGGAGGAGCTATTGGGAAGGTTACTCTCTGTTAGAGGTGGAGCTATTGGGAAGGTTACTCCCTGTTGGAGGAGGAGCTATTGGGAATGTTACTCACTGTTGGGAGGAGGAGCTATTGGGAAGGTTACTCACTGTTGGGAGGAGGAGCTATTGGGAAGGTTACTCACTGTTGGAGGAGGAGCTATTGGGAATGTTATTCACTGTTGGAGGAGGAGCTATTGGGAAGGTTACTCACTGTTGGAGGAGGAATTATTGGGAAGGTTACTCACTGTTGGAGGAGGAGCTACTGGGAAGGTTACTCACTGTTGGAGGAGGAGCTATTGGGAATGTCACTCACTGTTGTTGGCGAGCCATTCGTTCTGGTCGATCTCGCTGGGCAGTGCCACGAGCAGCGGCAGGTCCACATCGGAGACACGTGCTGCCGTATACTCCACCTCCATGTACAGCTTCTTCTCCTCCGGGCACGGAGGCTTCTCGTCCAGCTTTGATTTGGCAGTCTTCCTGAGAGAAAAACAAAACCCGGCACCGGGTGGGGAGGGAGGGAGAGTGGGGGGGGGGGAGAGAGAGAGAGAGGCCTGTAATTCATAGCACCAAACGAGGCTATTCAGCAGATCATACCTGTGATAGCGCTCCATTCAATAGCGTGTACTTATATATGAACTATATATGATTGAGGGGAGAAGCCTCTTCCTCTATCCCTCCGCCTTGCCCCACCCTTCCCCATCTTCAGGTCGTGCCCCCCTCTGCCTCCCCTCGGCTCTGCCCCCTTCTGCCCCGACACTGTCAAGCGTCCTGGGACGCTACCCTGCCTCAGGAGCGCTGTGTGAATACAAGACCGGGTACGGACACAGAGCACTTAAACAGATGCACCGTTACAGGAGAGCGATTGCACTCCTCTGGCCTTTCTCGCTCCACTTTCATGACTGTTCTTTTCAAATACTTACACAGAGAACGCAACCGCAAGGAACTGAAACAGTCCCATTCTTCCCAACTAACATGTGCTTGCTCCCCACCCCCTACACCCCTCTATTCCCCCTCTCCCTCTATCCCCCTCTCCGCTCTTAAATACACTCATGCTTTTTTTCCTTCAACCATAGCATCCAGCAGCAAGCTCCGCGTTCCGACCCGTGTCTGCGGCTGAAATATTTCCCAATTCGCTTTCAAAACCAGTTAAGATTCTGGTCTAACTAGCAGTTTAATAGGGCGTTCCACATCCTAATGATCCGTGTGTGTGTGTGTGTGTGTGTGTGTGTGTGTGTGTGTGTGTGTGTGTGTAAGCGTGAGCAACAAATAATTAAACTTTGTTCCTTCACTGTGATGTTCTGGGTTTCCATTTACACCATGACCTTCTGCTTAGTCGTAATAAATTGGGGAACCAGACAAGGACTGAAGATGGAAGGAAACTGCACCCCAACATCCCACCCCACACCCTCCCACATAGGCTGAAAATTCCACTCGACCATCCTGCGTCGTAGAATTTAACACTCCTAATTCAGAAGCCAGTTTCATTTTGCCGACCTACACAGGCACGACACTTCACGGTGGAACCCTGCGAAACTCGGCGCCATCTTTTAATAATAATAATCCTCGCACTATGTCAGTCGAGACGTCTCAAAGCGCTTCACAGAATGTACTGTAAAGAGGGGAGCGACTGTGTATTTTGTGGGTGAACGTCGAAGGCAATTTCCTTAAGGCTTTGTGAGAATTTCAGGCTTCACAATGCCAAGGTGAGGCTTCGAGAGAGAGAGAGAGAGAGAGCGCGAGAGAGAGAAAGGAGCTTACAGTTTGTTGATACGGATGTGCGGAACCTGCCCCGGGCTGGTCCCTGGGTTGCTAGTTCAGACTTGCTTACATTCCGCAGTTAATTGCCGACTCTTTTGATTAGCTCGGGCACCACTTTGCCCCCACGCCGCAGCCTCGAAATGCTACCAAGCCACAGCATCTGGTTTGTACCTGTCGGGACAGGTACCTCAGGCGTCTACTTCACTGCTGCCACACTGCTCCGCGGCATCCCGAGGAAACCGCGGAAGACGGGGATGAAGAGCGCACGTCCTTTGTTCTTTTCAGAAGTCTCCAATAGAATAACATCCAGATTCAGATCAGATTCCTGGCGGTTTGTGAGGCGCTGCTGTGCACAGATTGACTGTTGCGTTTACCCACAAATACAGTGGCGACTGCAATTCACAGTGAAACCCGGTGAAGCTCCCGAGACGTTTCAAAGTGAGATCCCACAGCCCCCCATACAGATAGGTGACAGACACCCACCCAACCAACCAATATACCGGAGGATCCTTTGCTAGGCCACTCTCTTAAGTGGATCCTTAACATCCACATGAAGACAGACAGGACCTCAGTTTAACATCTCGTCTGCCTGACGAGACACTGACAACGTGCTCCCTCCGTGGCCCACAAAGTGCACAGTCAATCTACTTACTTCACTGTATATTCTGAGAAGCGATAAGGCGCTACATCAAATGCAAGGGTTATATTATAATTATTACTGCGTCGAAGCATCAATCAAAGATCAACTATAAGCCTGATGTGGGACTTGAAGTGAGAGTACTGCCAAATAATGCAGGCTGACGAGTATTTCAGTTAGCTTGTAGGTCTGTATAAGTTGCATTTCACACAATCTTGTGAACGCTTTACTGACGCAAAGCAACAGCAATGGACTATACACAGATGTGCACAGATGCATAGCCATAAACAGACAAATACAAATACATAGATTGGCAACCCCCCCCCCCCACCACCTTCTGATTTTTTTTTATTTGAGAAAAGCTCATTTTGAACTCACAAAGCACGAGAGTCACCGAGCAGCGCACCCTGATCAGAGCAGAGCAGCCCCAGAACCTCTCCCCCCCCCCCCGCCCGCCCTCCCACCATCGCCGTGGCTGGCCGGCCTGGTGTGGCAGACAGCGTACAAATAGCCCAGCTCAGAGAAGACAAAGAATTTGCCCATCGGGTCGGATGCTAGTGGACTGGGAGGGAGTTGGTGACAGAACCGGGCGCAGAGGTAACAGGAAGGACCTGTTGGGAGCTCACACCATGTGCTGGTGTCACCCCTCGCTCAGCGTCTCTGCGCACACACAAGAGATCCACACGAGATCCTCGCTCTCTCTCGCGCTCTCTCTTACCTTTTCTTGTAACCCAGTGCTTTGCCTACAGCCTGCAGAACCATCCTGCACTGCTCGAGAGCACCGCTCTTATCCCACTCAGGGGCCAGGATGTTGTGGAGCATATACACAACACACACACAACACACACACACAACACACACACACAACAGGCTGCACAAAAGGCTCGGAGAGAGGGATGGAGACAGAGAGAGAGAGAGAGAGAGAGTACGTCCCTCCTGCTCCACGCAGGAGCTGAGGATCTTCCTCAAACTAGTTTGACTGCATTTAATGTGCACTCATAGGAGGACTCACCAGCCCGTTCCAAGAGCAGCCAATGCGGGGGCAGACTGCCGCGGCTGCCACGACCACACGGGAGACCTTAGGGAACATCTGCAAAGTAGCTGAACCCATCACAAAGGATTCATTCCACCCACTGTTCCTGATCTCCTTAGGGACTGTGTGTAAAGAGACTAAACCAATAAAAAGCCACCGACAATACGCCATCAACAACGGTGGGACTTGCTCTCCTTGGCACTTTACACCCAAGTTAACCGAGATATCCTTGTTGCAATAGGATTCATTTTGGTTGTAAACTTAGGCAATCTGATAACTGTGATACGTCAGCCTGACTCGATGAGATGAGATGTTAACCCCGCAAGCCAAAGCCTTACTGGGATGGGTGGTCCTAGCTGGACAAACAGCGGGAAAGCTTGCCTGATAGGGCTCCCAATGGCAAGCTTTGGGGTTTTGGCCGGTAAGTCTCCAGAAATACTCCCAACGCACCATCAGGCCTTCAGCTACCCGATACCTTTGGAACTCCACCCCACAACCCCTTCACCTTGCTCCCTCTCTTGCCTCCTTCAAGGGCACGTCTCAAGACGCTCATATCCCACCATGCCTTCGATCACCCTCCTGCCCCCCCCCCCCCCCCTCGATCCCAATCCCCAGCTCGGGTCCAAATCCCTGACTGTCCAGCGCCCTGGGACGTCTCCCCCCAAAGTGAAAGGGGGCTGTGTAAATGTAATTTATTGTCGCCTTGGCTGACAATCCCATCCCAAAACTAAACCACTCATTCACTTCATGGCTATTTGTGTGTCGTCACTGCGTTCAAAGTTGACGACGTACAAAATACAGTCGCGTCACTTTACAGCAAATCCTGCGCAGTGCTTTGGGAACGTCCTCCCGGCGCGAAAGGCGCTGTATCAAACGCAAGGAATTGTTTTATAGCTGGTGTATCAAATGGAATAAACACAAACAAGTAGAGTCTCTGACCACCCAAGTATACCTCTCTTCACTGGGTATTTGGTGGTTGTCAGTCCAGACAAAAACATGCCTGATCACAAGACTTTCATCCTCGATCGTAGATTGCAACCATCAAAACCTCACACAGACTCTGGGCAAGTCAAGGCCTCACCCAAACACGTCACGGATGGCCAGGCTGAGGATTGACACCGGGGGCCAGCAGTTTGAGAGCGCCCGCAAACACTTCTTTCAGGGACTTGGCTCGCAAAAGCACAGAGTTTAATTGAAAAGCCGAGCCTTTAAAAACTGGAAAAATTCAGCCCGAGGCAGGGGCTGAATCTGAAACAATGTGGGACTGAGGGTTTCCATAAGTGAAGCATTTGTTTTCATTTTCTTAATAAACACCTTTATTTGTTATAGCACCTTATCACGTCGTCGAGTCGTCTCAAAACGCTTCACAGGAAATATTGTAAAGTGGATTGACTGCATTTTGTAGGCGAACCAGGGCAGGCAATTAATTGCGCACAAGTGACCCAAAAACAATTGTGGATTCAGTGAAAATGTTTTTTTGAGGGATTATTACCCCCGGAAAGCAATCCACCCATCAATTAACAAGCGGATTCCTACTTACTGCTCGGTAAACAGAGGCGTGTGAAGTAAGGAAATTTGCCTATGGTTTTGCCCTGCCAAGGATTTGAATCCAGGTCCTCTCGCTTGTGAAGTGAGCTCACTAACCACGATGTTACAGGACTCCAAATTTCTTGCTATTTTAGCAAATAATCCCTGTATGTGATACAATGCCCATTACCTAGACTCAAATTTGCTGTGGAATGTAATAGTTGTGTATTTGAAGCCTTTGAGCCTTGTGAGGTCATGGAGCGTCAATTTGTCTGGAGGACACCTGATGGCCAGGACATCGGGAGCAACCAGTTTCTCTTTTCCAATAGTTTCTGGAGATCTTTAATGCCCAACTGAGCAGGCGGATGGGATTTACGTTTAACGTCTCACCTGAAGGACGGCAACACAACACACATACACAACTGTACTACCCGGGAGTGTCAGCCCGGACTGTGAGCTGGAAAGTCCCGCAAGGGCGCAGAGACGTGATTGCTTCCGAGTCGCTGGCAGACAGAGGGATTTTCCCTCGCCGATATGGAGGAGGGAGGCGCAACTGGTATTAGAAAATGCCTGTGGAGGAAGGAACAAAGGAGGGAGGAGAAGGGTAGATTTGCCCTCCCCGCGAGATTGAGAGGTTGAAAGTTATGCTGGAAACTGAAAAAAGAAAATGATCTCATTTGATCAAGCCACACAGAAACAAGTCTCGGCAGGTCTTGCTCCCAACCAAATTCCCAGCATTAACCCCGTGACTGCTCCGTTGGGGGAAGAGAGAGAAAAAAAAACAGAGAAGACAAATCCCACGGCTAAAAAAAAATTAAAAAGTTTATTCAGAGAGAAGAATAAGTTTTGCGTCCTTGTGCATTTTAGCCCAAACGATCCCAATGATGCATTGGACATCGGTCTAAGAGATTTTCTACAAAAGGGGAAGGCGATGGCAGGGGAATTGAAGGGTTAAAACAAATATAAAGCAAATCTAGTTGGTTACCGGTGGCTGCACCCAGAAGGGCTGGTTCTCTCTGTCTTTCCATTTAGATGGTTCCCCAGCATTTAAGCTAAATGTCCATCGCTTCTATTAATAATAATAATAATCCTCGCATTTGATATAGCGCTTTTCACGTCGGGAGGACGTCCCAAAGCGCTTCACAGAACACACTGTAAAGTGAATTGACTGTATATTTGTGGGCGAATTGAAGCAAATGATTCTGAAAACAAAGGAGAGAATGCCTGGGGACATTGTAAGCCTGGCTTCTGTCGTAGGCCACACGATGACTGAGAGATGGCTCGGTGCTGAGCGGTATCAAGGGTCTCATCATTGCCCATGCTCAAGGTAACCACCAGGAGACGCACATTACACTCAGCGTCTGGCAGACATTGTAAGCTGCCTCTCAAGTGTTAAAGCACTTCACAAAGAGGAAAATCAATCAATGAGTGGGGGAGGTGGGCGGAGGAGCGTTCGAGGAGATGTTGACCAAAGACAGACGCTTTTGAACCACTGGGTGTGAGAGTTCTGTAAGAGTTCTTGGGAAGCAGGAGTCTTGGCTGAAAGCTTGGCCACTGGAGTGGGGCAGAGGGAGTGAGAATGACCGGTACAACAAATCACACTTGTATAGTGCTGTTCATGTCGGAAAAAGCCCCAAATTGGGGATGGCAGAGGTAGGGCGGGGCAAGGAGGACGTTGAAATCCGCTGTTGGGCAATGAAGCCTGATCTAGGTTCCAATCACCAAAGGAAAGAAATTAGGGAGTGTCCATTCATGATTCCTCCTAACAGATCAGCGTCTGACCCCCGATCTAATGCTCATTCTGGATGGCCTCTCCTTTGATGAAGTATTATTTCCAAGCAGGGAGACAGAAGGGCAACCTCAAATGGTGTCTGAATCGATCCAGGTTAAAGCAATCTAAAGCAACCAAGGTCTTTTGTTTGCCAAATCCTACTGATGATGGTTTTGAACAAATTAATGACGATAGTGGGACATCCCCAAGATACCTGTGTGCAAATCACACAAACCCTGATCCAAACAGAGCTTTTCTTGGTAAATTAGTGTCTGAACTTGTAGATTCAGTCTATCGATTGTAAGTTAGCTGTAGGCACTTGCAATTGCACACATTTGCACTGACAAATAATAATGATCCTTTCATTTGCATAGTACAGCACCTTATCACATCGTTCATAGGTCTCAAAACGCTTCACAGAATATACTGTAAAGTGAAATGACTGGATGTTTTGTGGGTGAAACCCAGCAGCCATTGGCACACAGCAGTGTCCCACAAACAGTCGTGGATTGAGTGATCAATTTATTATTATTATTTTCGAAGGAATTATTATTAAATGAACCGCCAATCAACTAACATTTCACCCTGCCAGGAATTGAACCTAGGTCTCTCGCATGCGAGCTGAGTGATCTAACCACTGAGCTACAGGACTCCATATGGCCCATACCCATTTTCCAGCCTCCCTCCAGGATAGCACCTGTTCTCCTCCACATTAAATGCTTCGTACTGCGATTATATCAGATTTAAGAAGATCCACCCATCAGATTTCCATACTATTGACCAGAGGAACCGGCTCATCAGTTTTAAGCATCCGCTTGGTCAGTAATGCCCTTGCCTCCAAATCAGAGGGTTCGAGCCCCACACCAGGACTGTGAACTGTCCCAAGCCAAACTAAGGAACTGGATTACCAAGACAACCACAGAGAATCACCTTGATTCCAAGCCAATGCAGGCCAATGTAGAGTGAGGAAACTTGCCTCTAATCACGATGATACAGAACTCCAATTGGGATCATACATTTGAATATGACTTATGCAAAGTATGAGTTATATGAAACTTGCATAAGTTGCATCATATACGTACATTCATACACGTGAATACATAAATACTGAACTGACTGGTGACATTAAGGCAAGGTTTCTGAACCCATGTATATTAAAGCTATGGTACCCATTCTTTCCATTTACGGTGCATGGGCAGAAAACATGTACTGTACAATGAATGGCACAACCAAACAGGTTTCAATGGTATGATGCATTTCCTTGTTGTTCTTGAGGCAATCATTCAACGCCTATAGCTTCAAATAAAAATTGGAGACAATGCTCTTTTTCATTTCAGGATTTGCCTTGAATCTGGCACTTTTCCTGATAGCTCCTGGTCACCAATGTGCATTTAGTTGGGCAATCTGCATTGCAATCTCTTTTGGAGTAATGTTACGGGATCTTTAACATCCACTTGAACAGATGGGACCTTGGTTAAACATCGCATCAAAATGACGGCATCGCTGAGAATGCAACACGCTGCACAGAAGTGTCGGCCTAGACTATCCGATTCCCAGTCTCGACCTGGGGCTTAAACTCCACAACCCACTTGAACCCACAACCTTCTGACTCAGATAGGCAAGAGCGCTGCCACTGCCCCAGGCTGACACATGGTCTTTAGACAAATCTAAGCCTTCGTTAGGTGGAGATCAGAGCTTGATGAGCAGCATAAGTCAGCATACACAGGTTTACACATACAGCAAAAAAAACAAATGAGTGATGTGCAACCACAACCAAAACACATTACACAACTAGGCGTTTCCCACAACCTCATGACAACAGAGAATCTTTCATTCGTCGAGGCCATTGCCTTCAATCCCACCAGAGGCAGCCTTACACACACATTAGGGTGAACTCCTTCCCCCATTATCTTGGTGTCAGTTTGGCTCAGTCAGTCACTTTAAGAACATAAGCATCGCTGGACGAAAGAAGATTCAGATCCATCCAGTTCACCTTCCATCATCCTGGCAGTTGTATCCACGTGTCATGTCCCAAACTATACACTGTACCCCAAGATATTATTTCCTAAAACAAAGGAAATAACATCTTGGGACACAGTATATAATTTTGGACTTGCACATCTTCTTTGGAAGTCGCCTTTGGATCAGAAGCATAAAAATGAAGAAACATACAGCACAGAAGAAGGCTATTCAGCCAGAGATTATGGGGTTCAGGCCCCAGGTGAAGACTTGAGCTTACACTCTTGGCTGATGCTCCAATGCAGAACTGGGAGGCATATTGCTTTGGTTGAGATGGTAAACCGAAGCTCTTTCTTTGCCCGTACAGATGCACGTTACAACGTTATTAGAAAAGAGGAAGGAGATTCTTCTGGTATCTTAGTGAACCGATTTCCATATCAAGTGATTCACCTCATTGTTGTTTGTAGCACAACACCAACATGCATTTATATCACACCCATCAAGCGGTGAGGCATCTGATTGCTGATCAGTGGCGGAATTTGATGTCGAGCCAGAAAGAAACAAAAGGTGACCATAAGCATGGTCGAAGAGTAAGGTGCAATCTAAAGACAGGCAAAGATGGGTGATCCAGAGGCATTGAGTTCCAGAGATTCAGGGCAACATGGCTGAAACCATGGCCGCTGATGGTGGACTGGGATGTGAGCAGATTGAGAGACTAGGAGGTATTTGAGCATGAAGTGATTTATAGCTGAGGAGGATCTTAAAATTGATCTCTTCTGGGACAGGGAGCCAATGGAGTCTCGCAGGGACTGAGGTGTTGGGGGTGCGGGTGAGAATAGGGGCGGCAGCGTTTTAAATAATAATAATCCTTGCATTTGATACAATGCCTTATACATCTGAGACGTCCCAAACTGCTTCACTGAATATACCGTAAAGTGGATTGACCGTATATTTTGTGGGTGAAACACAGCAGCCATTTGCACACAAATCCCTGGAAAGGCTTTCACTATATAATTACACATCGGCAACGATTTGGATTTAAACCGACATGGGAATATCTCACAAGCTGCACGCTTCAATACATGTCTAAACAATACAATTGTGCAGCGAGCATTCAGACCAGCAAGAGAATAGAGTGCAGCGGTTTGACAGAGGGCGTCTGGTAAAACTAGGCTAACATTACTAATCTGCTTGCACGGATTCCCACACTGAGCCCAGATTACAGCACTGAATCGCTGGAAAAGAACAAGAATTTTCACTTATATAACACCTTTCACGTAAGGAAAATGTTTCCAATTGCTTTACGTAGACAGACAGGAGCCCGAGCTCGAAGGGAGATTGCCAGGAGATGACTGATGGCCGGGTGAGACAGATGGGCCTCCGGACTGGCTTTGAAAACAGTGGGAAGAGACGAAACGGAGAAAAAAGTTCCAGGGGTGGGGGTAAAGCAGCTGATAGTTCACCTGCTGATGATGGAGCGGAGTGGGTGGGTCACCAGATCAGTTTGGATGAAGGAGGCCCTTCGTCCCATCTTATCTCAACCCTCCAGAACTTCCGCCCTACCATCTGCCAATCAACAGCGTGAGTCTGGTCCGAATTAGGCCAGACACCCCGAAGACGATTAGAACACTAAATATTTTTGAAAAAGCATTTCACCGCGAGCAACCATCCGTCTCAACTTCCTTTTTTTTAAAAAAAAAAGAAACTCGAGTACATCAGCCATTTATGAAATCACAATGCACATTTACCGCAGTGACACGCCTGACCCGGTTGTGCCCTCCCCTCTCTACATAACCAAAGCAGTTTATAGTTCGATTTTCCCCGCCCCCCCCACCCGTCAAACAAAACATGGCTGCATTAACGCCAACAACAAAATTACGTTCGTATAGTGCCTTTCACATCGGGAGGACATCCCAAGGCGCTGGGCCATCAGTGTTTCAGAGCCGAGCTGAGTATCCTGGGTACGTTAAGGACACTCTTTTCCAAGGAAAACGAACCTAGCAGGGAATAGGCAGGTCTCGACCACCCTTCCAACAACATTTTATTTTGCAACAACTCACGCAGCGCCCCAGAGTAGTGGAGCGCGATGCCGAGTCTGCGGGACGTGACACAAGAGGAAGGTCTTCAGGCGTGAGCTGAAGATGGGGGGGGGGGGGCGGATAGGGCAAGGCGGTAGGCCTGAGGGTGAACGTTCCAGAGTTCCGGGTCGTAGTGGCTGAAAGCCCGTCCACCGACGATGGAACAGGGGGACAAGCGGGAGGCCAGAGTCAATCAATCAATCTCTCTGACGGGCAGTGAGTCAGAGAGATAGAGGGGTGCCAGGGATTTATGTGAAGGGATTTGCCACAGCCCAGGATTTGGACACTGAGCAAGTCTTGCCCCTCTTTTTCCCTCGAGGGTGTCAGCGGTGAGGCGGAGTGGTGACCGTCGCCCCCCCCCAAGACAAGGGGGGGCCCTTCGTTTCACCATTGGTGGCCTTCAGCCACTACGCCCCAATACTCTGGAACTCTCCCCCTCAATCCACCTTCAAATCCCAGCTAAGGGCCTTCCTTTTGTGATCTCCTCTGAAGCGCTGTGGGACGCGAACCACCCCCCACAAATGCAAGTTGTTGTTGTTGTTGATGTAGCAGAGTGGGGGTGGGGGGGGGCGGGAGGTGGGTGGGGGGTGTCTTCTCTTCCCTCATGACTTGCGTTGGGACTGATGGGACGGCGACGACGTGCTCCGCCCGAAAGGGGGCGCCACCACCACAACGCCGCCGCCGCGGTGCACGCCGGGAGTTGTAGTCCCCCCCCCTCAGCCGCCGCACGAGAGGAGGCGGCCGCGACGTCACCAGGGGGCGACTACAAGTCCCGGCGGGCACCGCACGCGCAGATAACCTCCCGGGCGGGCGGGAGCGCATATAAAATGAGAGAACAAGAGGCAAACGAGACCAGACCCCCCCCCCCGACCACCACCATCACCCCCTCAGATCCATAGTCGCACTCACCCCATTAACCAGTCCATGAGAGGGGCGCCGCTCCTTCCTCACGCGCGGAGGGGGGGGGGGGGCGGAGCCGGCCGGTGTGTGTGGGGGGGGGGGAGAGGCCTTCTAGTGAGTGGGGGGAGGGAGTGAGAGGGGGGGGGCAAAGAAACCTGAGAAGATGGCGAGGAAAAGCCTCTCACACACACACACACCACAACACAGGCTTCGAGGCCGCTTCACTCACTCACTCACTCACTCACCCCCCGCCGCCGCCCAGGCAGAGCCGGCGCCGAAGGTGGAGGAGAGCAGGCGGAGGGACAGGGAAAGAGCGGAGGAGCGGGCCCGCGGCATGAGTCATTTAGAACCGCCCGCTCGGCTGGGAGGGAGAGGGGGGGCTCGGGCTCGCAGCTCGCCGGAAGTAAACACGGGCGGCGCGGCGGTGCCCGGGCGCGGCGCGCCTTCTTTTATAGGCGGAGCTAACGTGACGTATGACGTGCGTGCGCGCGCGCCTTCATTTACAGGCGGAGCTGACGTGACGTGACGTGTGGCGTGAGCTCTCCTCCAGCTTCACTCCGATCACGTGACGGGGTGCCGGTCGGCGGAGCAGTGGGGGGGGGCAGGAGGGTGCGGCTGACGTAGCGCGAAGCCAGCGTGCGTGCGTGCGTGCGCGCTCCTCACGTGACGGGGGGGGGAACGGGAGGGGGCGTGGAGAGGGCCGGGAATGCAGTGGTTGACGTGAGCTGCGTGAAGCCGGAGTGTCCTCCTCCACGTGACGGGGGGGGGAGCAACTGATGGGTAGAGTGGTGGGGGTGGGGGGGGCAGTGGCACTTGATGGGTTTGGGTTGGGGACCGGTAACCACAATAACCGTTGCATTTGACGTAGCGCCTGATCGGGGCCGTCGAGACGTCTCAAAGGACACACTGTAAAGCGTAGTGACTGTGCATTTCGCGGGCGATTGCGATACCCGGAGCCAATCGCACCCAACGACGGCCCCACAAACAGTCGGGGATCGAGCCGCTAACATTTATTTGGGGGGAACCATTAATCCCGGGAAGCACTTTCCCCCCCAATCGTCTTAGCTACTTGCCGCTGGGTGGGGGGGGGTGGGGGTGGGGGGGGTGTGTGGGGGTGGGGGGGGGGAGGGGAAACGAGGAAACTTGCCCCCGTTCCCCCCCCCGGGACGGGAATCGAACCTGCGTTTGGTACAGTGCCGTGTCACGACCTTGGAGCACTCCCCTACAGTTAGTCCAGCGTAGTGACTGTGTGTTTTGCACAGGGGCGTCGTCGGCCGGGACACCGGGAGAGAGAGAGAGAGAGAGGGGGAAACGCCCTTCTCTTTTCCCAACAGCACCGTTGGTGGGGGCACAGACGTGGGAACCCGGATCTGATGTCTTCTCTGACAGTATATTGGGAGTGTCAGTCCGGGCGTTGAGCCCTGACGTAGGGGCTTGAACCCACAAGCGTCTGATCGAGAGGCCAGAAGGCGCTGTGGGTGCTACCGAGCAGATTGCCTGAGCGAGTGACCCACGAGCAACAACAACAACAACAACAAGATTCCATTTATAGAGCGCCTTTCACGTCAGGAGGACGTCCCAAGGCGCTGCACAGTTGGGTCATGACCCGAGCAGGGGGGAAATGGTCAGGGTGAGGGGAGGGAAGGGAGGGAGAGAGGAGGGGGGAAATGGTCAGGGTGAGGGGAGGGAAGGGAGGGAGCGAGGAGGAGGAAGAGAGTCGAGAGGGGAGCTGAAGGCACGGTCAAAGAGAAAAAGAGCAGGTCGGGGAGCGTTGGAATTTGTAGGGGAGAAACTTATCCTCTGGTGGAGAAAGAAACGGGCAACGTCATAGAGATCCACAAGAAAAAAAAGACTTTTATTTGACACGTGGAACGGCGGGAAAAGAAAGGCGCTAAAACCGTCGCTATAAATCAATATATTAACACTCGTCTTGAGCAGTGGTTTCTGCTCCGTGCGGAGGAGCTCGGAAGAGCGCTCCGAGTCGCCGTGAAGGGCACCGTTACAAATGCAAGCGGCTGCCGTCCATGCGCGGCTGCTCTCTCTCGACACTAGGTGTCGCCAGCAAGCAGAGCGTGCAAGCAGCTTTGCGCAGCGCCTAGCGCCATCTAACCGCGATAGTCACGTACTGACATAACATTTTCCCAACGTCCACGTGTTGGGACGCGGATAAAGATGGCATTGCAATAATATAATAATAATAATAATAATAATCCTTGCATTTGATACGTCGCCTGCCTTACTTCGAGACGTCGCAAAGCACTTCACAGGATACCCTGTAAGGTGTAGTGACTGTATGTTTTGTGGGCGAAACGCAGCAGCCGGTTGCGCCCAGCGACGTCCCCACAAACAGTCGGGGATTGAGCGACCGATTTATTATTGTGGTGGCATCGTACGTGCAGCCAAAACAGTCTGGTGAAGATTAACTCCACGCTGATGCGGAATGCTTTGTTAAGAGACACGGAATAACATAATTATCACAATAAATACATCAATAAATAATGATAATAAACCTTGTGTTTGATGTAACGCCTTGGCACGTCTTCGAGACGTCCCAAAGCGCTTCGCGGAATAAATAACAAGAGTCCTCGGCGTTTAGACACAACGCCTTGCCCCGTCTGGAGGACGCCTCAAAAAAGTGCTTCGTGGGATTTCACCGTGAGGTGCAGTGACTGTGCGTTTCAGGTTTACAGAACGGCAGAATGTTGCAGTGCAGACCAGCGCGCTGGATCTCCCGGTAAAAGCTTTCCTCCCCCTCCATCCCTCTCCAGCCCTACGTCATCCCTTTCCAACTCTCTGCCCAATTCCCTTAGAAAAGTTTGGAGGCATCCAAAGTCCTGATCAACCTCGTTGTTTGCCTATCGTTCGGATAAATCTCCCTTGATCGCTGCCCAGTGAAAGAGAGTCTCTCTCTCTCTCTCTCTCCATATTTAGCTCATAACATGACTGATAATCCTTCGAGCCGTCTCAAAGCACTCCATGGAATATAGCGGAAAGTGTAGTGACTGTATATTTTGTGGGCTTCAAGGGAGAGAGAGACAGAGAGAGAGAGACCGAAACTGTGGCCTGGATTTTGGAACGTCGAAAGAAGCGCCCGACAGCCTCAGAAAGTCCTCCCGATCTCCCGTCCGTGTTTCTGTCCCATCCCCTCTGCGTCCGAGAGGCTCACGACCTGACGGTACCGTAGTCGCTGAGCTCTGAGGCGGGCCGCCAAGGGGCGGGGAGGTTAAGGGTCAACGGAGGGGCTGCAGAGTGCTTGCCCGTTGGAGGGTTGAGCGAGTGGTTAGCCCACCTGCTCCCTGCCTGGTCCAGGCTGGCGCTGCCTGGCGCGGGCTGGCACTTGCCCTTGCCTCCGGCCTCCTTCCTGCCATTGCCGAACAGCAGGGCAAAGGGGTTGAAGGCGGCGATGGCGAGGCTTCGGGCGCCACGGAAACCCAGGAGCTTGGGGACGGGCCCCGTCTGGACCGGGCTGGCCGTTGGGTAACAGCCGGGCGAGGCGTCCAGCGAGACCGACCGGCTCATGCCACGTCCCCCGCTCGACGCCTCCGACGGCAACCACAGACTCAACCGCAGCCGCCTCCGCACGCCCTCCAGCGGGTCCCGGGGTTGCACGGCGTTCTCGGGAAGGCCGTCCCTCCCCCACTCGGGATCGTCCTCCCCCCGGAGGTTAGGAGTGCGGGGGGAGGGGTAGCGAGGGGCATGATCTGGACCAGTTCCCCGCTCCGAGCGGGTGAGGGGCAGAGGGCTCGACCCCTCTTGTGGGGGTCCCCGGGGGCAAAGGTCCCTCTGGGTCTCGAGGTTTCGCTCGAACTCCACCAGCTGCCCCAGGAAGTTGAAGTTGGGTGATATGGAGGCTCTCCTGTCCTTCACAAACCTGTCGGGGGCAACGAAAAGGGGGGTAACACGAGCACGAGCAACAATGGGCTGAAAGCGCGGCCAAGGACGGTGGAACGGAGGGCACGAGGGACGCGCACACAAACACACGCACACAAACACAAACCCACACGCACACAAACATACACATGCACACACACAAACACAAACACTCACACACACGCACCCCGGGACATAGATATCGAGCGTCACGTGTCCTCACCTGTAAGCGTCGTCCAGAGGGAGTCCTGACGTGTTCATGACGTAGGCGATGGCGATGGCGGGCGAACGGGACACGCCAGCCCAGCAGTGAACCAGCACACGGCCCTGCAGCCTCCGCGCCTTGTCTGTCACACAGAGCACGGGTCAGCACACGCACACACACCATACAACATACAGCTCACCTACATAACACAACACACAGCTCACACGTCTGTAACGTAGCATGCAGCACACGTGTATATGACATGCGGCATACATGTATACAACATCCATCACACCTGTGCATAGCATAACACACATCACATATGTATATACCATAACATACATCAGACACATGCATGTAACATTACCACACATGTCTATAACACACAACATGCATAGAACATACAACGCAAACAGAGACACACGTGTGCATAACACATGACACGTGTACCTATGAACTGCACGGCAGTGAGGATCCAGGGCAGGAGCCGCTCACGGTAACTGTCGTCGATCGGGATTCTTAGGAAGTGAGTGTCTGGGATGAAGTTGGGCTTCACACAGTTACTACTCACATTCAGCACATGGCTGATCCTGTTCCTCACCATCACCTCCTGTGACAGAGCAGCACAGAGGCATATAATAATAATATTATACAATAACAATAATAATGGAATAATATAATAATATTAATAATATAATAATGTAATAATATTATAGTGATATATGACAATAGTAACATAATAATGCAATAATAATATTATAATATATAATAATTTAATAATAATATTATAATAATGTAACAATACTAATATAATAATGTAATAATATATAATAATGTAATAATATATAATGTAATTATAATGTAGTTATAATGTAATAATGTAATACTTATTATAATAATGTAATGCAATATAGTAATAATATAATATAATATTATAATAATCAATAGAATAATGTAATATTATAATAATGATAATCAAATAAGAATACAATAATATCATGATAATAGTATAATAATACAGGTTATACTCTCTCAGGATAAAGTGGAGGGAACGCACTTTGTTTAAGACGTCACTCTGAGAGCCCAGGTAGAGGTGTGGAAAGATCTGCGTGGGCCCCACCTCCAGGGCGGAGAGGCAGGGCTGAGAACAGCTGCTTAAGAGAGATCTTGGACTCTTTCCCTCACACAAGCTCGGGAAGGCCGACGAGAATACCGCAAATCCCCCTGAAAAAGAACCCAATAAATAATAATAATAATAAAATTTGGGTTTGATACCTTTGACACAGGATTGTTAGCGCCTCATCACGCCAGCGCCTCATCACGCCAGCGCCTCATCACGCCAGCGCCTCATCACGCCAGCGCTTCATCACGCCAGCGCCTCATCACGCCAGCGCCTCATCACGCCAGCGCTTCATCACGCCAGCGCCTCATCACGCCAGCGCCTCATCACGCCAGCGCTTCATCACGCCAGCGCCTCATCACGCCAGCGCCTCATCACGCCAGCGCCTCATCACGCCACTGAGACGTCTCAAAGCGCTTCGCAGGGTACACTGTAAAGTGCAGTGACTGTGTGTTTTGCGGGCGAAAGGCGGCGGCCCATTGCGCCCCCGGCGACGTCCCCCACAAACAGTCGCGGATCGAGTGACCACATTTGTTTTTTTTAAGGGATCATTACCCCCGGAAAGCGATCCGACAGTCAACTAACAACCGGGTTCCTACTCACTGCTGGGTAAACGGAGGGGCGCGCGCGCGTGTGTGTGTGCGTGCGGGCGCGCGTGTGTGTGCGTGCGGGCGCGCGTGTGTGTGCGTGCGCGTGTAAGCGAGGCGAGGGGGTCCAACCCCTGCGCTAAAGGGCTCCACGTACCTTTAAGCAGGTAAACGCGTTGGAATCTCTTCTCCAGAGTGTGTGTTAGGGCTGAGGAGAGCTCTGTGGCTGAGTTCTCACACACACCGTGAGATCGCTGGTCATACAGCACCAAGTCTCTCTCTTCCGCAGTTTCCCACTGTAAGACACGGTCACACAACCATCTTATCACGTCGTCGAGACGTCTCAAAGCCTTCGCAGCGCACTACCGTAAAGTGTAGTGACTCTACATTCCACGTAGGATTTAATAAATTGGAATCAGATCAATAATAATCTGAGAGTGAGAGAGAATACGAGATAGAGAGAGGGAGAGAATGAGAGAGAGGAACGAGAGAGAGAGAGGGAGAGGGAGAGGGAGGAGACGGAAGAGAAAGAAAGAGAACGAGGGAGGAAAAGAGAGGGAGGTAGAGAACAGGAGAGAGAGGGAGAGAGAACGAGACTGACGATAAGGGAGAGAGAGAGAGAGAGAGAAAGAGAATGAGGGAACGAATGAGAGAGGACAAAAGAGGTCAAATGAGAGAGGATGAAAGAGAGAGCGAGAGAGGGAGCAGTAAAAAGAGAAGAAAGAGGAAGAAAGAGAACGAGAAAGAGAGAGAGAGAGAGAGAGGGAAGGAGCAAGACAGGTTAGCAGCGAGGATGAGAGAGAGAGAGAGAGAGAGAGAAAGCAGATTAAAGTGACAAACCTGTGTTTGCTGTAGAGCCGTGTCAGACGGCAGGCGTGTGTGGCGTGTTGGCGCGCGTGTGTGGCGTGTTGGCGTGTGGGAGCCCCACGCGGTGCCCACGCTGACGGCCCCCAACACGTGTCGCTCCGTGTAGTCGGACAGCGACCGGCAATCCACGATGAGCTGCCGGTCCGTGTGGGTTTGGAGGAGCCATGCCAACCCCTCTGCCTCCAGCCACCGTACCACCATCGCCAGCCCTGCCCGGGCACAGCACACAGTTACCCCCCTGTGTGGGCATAATTGCCCTCCATTAGCCCAGGGTTAGCACACGCTCAGCCCAACGCCTTGTGTAACATGTCCCCAGCCCACGGTTATTATAGTAATAATAATAATCCTTGACCCGGCGCCTGATCACGGCTTCGAGACGTCTCAAAGCGCTTCACGGGACACGCTGTAAAGTGTAGTGACTGTGTGCTTTGTCGGGGCAGCCAATTGCACCCAGCGACGTCCCCACAAACAGCCGTGGATCGAGCGACCGAATTATAATTATTATTATTTTTATTTGAAGGCATTATTAACCCCTGGAAAGGGTATGTGTGTCTGTGTCTGTGTCTGAGAGAGAGGGATAGAGAGCGAAAGAGGGTGGGAGATGGAGTGAGAGAGAGAGAGAGAGAGAGAGAGAGGGACAGAGCTAGAGGGAAGGATGGAGAGAGAGTGACAATCGAGAGAGAAAGGGAAAGAGAGAGGAATAGAGAGAGAATTATTACACAGTAACGCAATCATTTTAATTGAAAACGCAGTCAAAACCTGCCTCAGATCTCGCACACACACACAGCCCACGATTAACACAACAAAGCCGGCGTGTCACCAGTGCGTAACACGCTCCGGGCTGCGTGTTACTCCACATGTAACACGCCTTCGCACCGCCTGGTTAATAGCAAGGGAATAGTTTCGAACGAAGAAAAAGAAATCAGCTTCGGAGCTGTTCTTTTCAAGTTATTCCTCCCGACGTGAAAGACGCTATACAATTTGTTGTTCCATTCCCCCCCCCCCTCCCCCTCCCCCCCGAACACAGCCTTATTGGGGGGTAATTATTTAGGGGGCAGAGAGTGGGGGGGGATCAGGGAGGGGTGGGGGGGCGAGAAAGGTGGGGGTGGGAGGGTGTCTCTTAATGATTCGCAAGTCCAGATAGAAAGTGAGAGAGAGAGAGGGATAGAGTGAGAGTGTGGGGGGGTGGGGGGGGGGGGGGGGGGGGGGAGAGAAGGGGGACAGAGCAAGAGGGAGGGATGGAGAGGGAGTGACAAGAGAGAAAGAGAGAGGGATAGAGAGAGGGGGGGAGAGAGAGAGAGAGACAGGGCGAGCGGGAGGGATGGAGAGGGAGAGTGACAAGAGAGAAAGAGAGAGGGATACAGAGAGAGAGAGAGAGAGAGGAACACATAGAGAGAGGGAGAGACGGATAGAGCGAGAGGGACGGAGAGAGAATGGATGGGTGGATGGAGAGAAAAAATGGACAGAGAGAGAGAGGACCAGAGAGAGAGAGAGAGGGATTGGGAGAAATAGAGAGATGGACAGAGAGAGGAATAGATAGAGAGGGACAGAGAGAGGGATAGAGAGAGAGAGAGAGAGAGAGAGAGAGATGATGGCTAATAAGATTAAAAATAGAAAGAAGGGAACAGAGAGAGGAATAGAGAGAGAGAGAGAGGGATTGGGAGAAATAGAGAGATGGACAGAGAAAGGAATAGTTAGAGAGGGACAGAGAGAGAGAGAGATGATGGCTCGTAAGATAAAAATAGAGAGAAGGGAACAGAGAGAGGAATAGAGAGAGAGAGATGGAGAGAGAGAGAAAGTATTATTACACAATAAAGCAATCATTTTAATTGGAAAAACAACAGTCAGAATCGACCTAATTAATGAACAATTCTCTCGCAAAACTCGCATCAATTTGAATTTTCTTTGCAAACCTCTGTTGGGGTCTAAACTAAAGCAAAAATATTACACAACAATGCAATCATTCATTTTTTTGGGGGGAAACAGTGAAAATCTACTTAAACGTAGAATAATTGTCTTAATTAATAATGAATCATTCCCTCAAACGAACCCACATTCATTCCACTCGTCTTTGCAAAAAAAAAACCCTGAGTTAATAATTTGCAGATCTGTATTGGGGGAGAGAAAGGGGGTGATGGGGAGAGAGGGAATGGGGGGGAAGGGGGAGAGAGGGGAAGGGGGGGAGAGAGGGAATGGGGGAGGGGGGGAGAGGGGAAGGGGGGAGAGAGGGAATGGGGGGAAGGGGGAGAGAGGGAATGGGGGGAAGGGGGAGAGAGGGGAAGGGGGAGAGGGGAATGGGGGAAGGGGGAGAGAGGGAATGGGGGGAAGGGGGAGAGAGGGAATGGGGGGAAGGGGAGAGAGGGAATGGGGGGGGGAGAGAGGGAATGGGGGGAAAGGGGAGAGGGGAATGGGGGAAAGGGGGGAGAGGGAATGGGGGAAGGGGGGGAGAGGGGCAAAGATAAATTTAAATATATATATATATATATTGAACCTACCTGCTGTTTGTGCTGCTGATATGATTGACTCAGGGTCTGTGTGTGAGAGTGTGAGTGTGAGTGTGAATGAGAGTGTGTGAGTGGGAGGGGGGGTGGGGGGTGGGGGGATAGTGTAAGGTGTTAGGTGTGTGAGTGTGTGTGTGAGAGTGAGAGTGTGTGAGAGTGAGAGTTCAGTGTAAAGTGTTGTGTGAGTGTGAGTCTGTGTGAGTGGTGTGAGTGAGTGAGAGTGTGTGAGAGTGTGTAAGAGAGAGAGAGAGAGGGGGGTCCTGTGTGTGTGTGTGTGTGTGTGTGAGTGAGTGAGTGAGAGTGTGTGTAAGAGAGAGGAGTTTGTGTGTGTGTGAGTGTGTAAGAGAGGGCAGTGTCTGTGTGTGTGTGTGTGTGAGTGTAGGTGTGAGAGTGTGTGAGTGTGAGAGTGTGTAAGAGAGGGAGAGAGGGGTCCTGTGTGTGAGTGTGTGAGTGTGAGACAGTGTAAGGCTTTAGTGTTTGATGTACTGCGAGAAATGTACTGTGAAATGTACACAGAAATTCACCCGAAACACATGAGGTAATGTCTATATATAGCCCCAGAGAGAAAGATGTCACTTCCAACCAATAGAGGAACTGGTTCAGTGTCTGTGTGTGAGTGTGTGTGTGTGTGTGTGTGAGAGTGTGTATGTGTGAGTGTGTATGTGTGTGTGTGTATGTGTGTGTGTGTAAGTGTGTATGTGAGTGTGTATGTGTTACACAGTGTGTGTGTGTGTTACACAGTGTGTGTGTGTGTTACACAGTGTGTGTGTGTGTGTGTTACACAGTGTGTGTGTGTGTTACACAGTGTGTGTGTGTGTGTTACACAGTGTGTGTGTTACACAGTGTGTGTGTGTATTACACAGTGTGTGTGTGTTACACAGTGTGTGTGTGTGTTACACAGTGTGTGTGTTACACAGTGTGTGTGTGTATTACACAGTGTGTGTGTTACACAGTGTGTGTGTGTGTTACACAGTGTGTGTGTGTTACACAGTGTGTGTGTGTTACACAGCCTCGGGACTGCGTGTGTTTAAATCCCTTATTAAACCTCTCTCTCTCTCCTCTCCCTCTGTCTCTCTCTCTGTCTCTCTCTCTCTCTCTGTCTGTCTTTGTGTGTCTCTCTGTCTCTATTCCTCTCCATCTCTCTGTCTGTCTGTGTCTGTGTCTGTGTGTACCTCTCTCTCCGCCTCTCTGTCTCTGTTCCCCTCATTCTCTTCCTCTCTCCATCTCTCTCTCTCTCTCTCTCTCTATGTCTGTCTGTTCCTCTCTCTATCTCACTCTCCCCATTCTTCTCTTCACCTCTCCCTCTCTCTCCATCCCTTTCTCTCTCTCTCTCTCTCCATCCCTTTCTCTCTCTCTCTCTCTCCATCTCCATCTCCCTCTCTCTCTCTGTGCCCACACCTCTCTGTCTGTCTGTCTCTGTCTGTCTGTCTGTCTATAAGTCTGTCTGTCTCTATCTCTCTCTCTTTCTCTCTATCTTTCTCTCTATCTCATTCTGTCCAGCCCTTTTCTTTCCCCTTCCCTTCTCTCTTCTTCTCTTTGTCTCTTCCTCTCTCCAACTCTCTCTCTTCCCCCCCTCTCTCTGTTCCCTCCCTCCCACCTCTCCATCCCCTCCATCTCTCGCTCTTCTCCCCCTCTCTCTGTCCATCTCTCTTCTCCCCCTCTCTCTGTCCCTCTCTCTCTCTCTATATATATATATCAGCCTCGCCATCCCTCTCCATCCATCCCTTTCCCTCTCTCTCTATCCTTCTCTTCCTCTTTGTCACTCCCTTCTCTCTCTCTCTGACCCTCTCTGCCCCCCCCCCCCACCCCCCCATTTCACTCTCTCTCTCTCTCTCTGATGGGGAGTAAAGGAAGAGTTTACAATCAGCACAATATCGGGGTGTTGGGGGGAGTGTGTAATACAATATATTTCGTCAGAATTCCCCCCAACCTTTCCGCAAACAAACAGTCCTGTACCGGAGGGGTTGGACCCCTCGCCTCGCAAGCGAGAGGACCTGGGTTCGGTTCCCGGGTCGGGGCGAAACCTGAGGCGAGTTTCCTTACTGCGCACACACACACCAACGCCTCCACTGACCCACAGCGGTCAGTAGGAACTCGGTTGTTAGTCGATTGGCGGATCGATCGCTTCGATCGATCGATCGTTGGGATGTCGTCCCGACGTGAAAAGCGCTATATCAAATGCAAGGATTATTATTATTATTATTATTATTATTATTATTATTATTATTTCCGGGGTTAATTATCACAATAACCACAGTGTATCCCGTGAAGCGCTTTGAGACGATTCAATGACTTGATGAGGGGATAATATGTGGAGTCCTGTAGCTCAGTGGTTAGAGCACTCGCTTTGCAAGTGAGAGACCTGAGTTCAATCCCCGGCAGAGGGCCAAACCTCGGGCAAGTTTCCTTACTCCACACAGAGCCTAATAATAATCCTCCAAAACCAAAAACAATAATAAATTGGTCATTTTCAATCTACGACTGTTTGTGGGACATTGCTGTGCGCAATTGGCTGCCGCGTTCGCCCACAAATATACAGTCAATTCACTTTACAGTGTGTTCTGTGAAGCGCTTTGGGACGTCCTCCCGACGTGAAAAGCGCTATATCAAATGCAAGGATTATTATTATTATTATAATATTGAGTGCGAGGATAATTATTGTAGAAATATCACATTTCTCCACCAAGGAAAGACATTTAATTCCACCTGCGCTGTGTTTTGAACTGCGCCGCGATCTCCCGAACCTGAATTTGAAACGATTTTAATTTTTTTACGAACGGGCGGATCGGAAAAGTATATTTAGATTCTTTTCTGATCAAACTGTCTCCCAGAGTAACAGCTCACATCACAGCCTACAGTCACTCAGTTAGAGGGACTTCGCCCCTTCTAATAATAATAATTATTATTCTAATAATAATCCTTGCGTTTGGTGCATCGTTGAGACGTCTCAAAGGGCTTCACGGGATACAGTGTAAAGTGGAGTGACTGTGCGTTTTGTGCGCAGCAGTGTCCCACAAACCGGTGTGTGGGTCAACACATTGACCACAAGACGGTCTCTGTCTCTGTCTTGTGGCCACTGTGTGTCATTACACCCTCACATTCAGCTCAGCGTCTGACAGTCACTTACAGCACAAAACATCCCCACAGTGAGAGACAGAGAGAGAGAGAGAGAGACTGACAGACAGACTGAGAGGGACAGAGAGACAGACACACACACACAGACAGAGAGGGACAGAGAGAGAGAGAGAGAGAGAGAGAGACCGAGAGAGAGAGAAAGAGAGACGAAAGAGAGGAACAGAAACACAGAGGGAAACACTTACATATTATTAAATATATATTAATGATAATAATTCTCGCATTTGACACAGCGCCTTATCACGGCTTTGAGACGACTCAAAGCGCGTCATGGGATACACTGTAAAGTGGAGTGACTGTGTGATTTGTGGGCGAAACGTCCCCACGAACAGCCGTGGATTGACGAGACCAAATTATTATTACAATGATTAATTTTTTTCGAGGGATTACTACCCCCGGAAAGCGATCTCCGCCAATCGAATAACAAGCGGGTTCCTATTTACTGCCGGTAAACAGAGGTGTGTGTGTGTGTGTGTGTGGGGGGGGGGGGTGATGGGTTGGGGGTGGGTGTGTGTGGGGGGGGGTGATGGGTTGGGGGTGGGTGTGTGGGGCGGTGGGTTGGGGGTGGGTGTGTGGGGGGGTGGGGGTGGGTTTGGGGTGGGTGTGTGGGGGGTGGGGGGGAGTAAAGAAACTCGCCTAAGGTTTCGCCCCGACCTGCCCGGGAATCGAACCCGGGTCCTCTCTCTTGTGAGGTGAGGGCTCTGACCCCTGAGCTACAGGGGCTCCGGTACGGACACGGAGCTCGAGTGATGGCCGGACTGGCTCTGAGTTGTGTGTGTTTTTGGTTACAGTCACAGAGTCTGAAGGATGGTTGGTCGAGCAGCGCTGCCTGGTGGTCAATGAGAGGAACTGTTGTGCTTGGAGTCGCAGCGCTGCCTGGTGGACTAGTGTGGAAGCGACCGGCAAATACGTCTTTCTGGTTGACTCAAACCGCTGTATTGGATTATAACGATCCTCGCATTTGATACAGCGGCTCATCACGTCGTTGAGTCGTCTCGAAGCGCTTCTCAGAATGTACTGTAAAGCGTAGTGACTGTGGGTTTTGTGGGCGAGGCGCGGCAGCCCAGCTTCCCGCGTGCGTCAAAGAAAACTCGCCTAAGGTTTCGCCCCGACCCTCGCGGCAGGGAATCGAACGCGGGTCCTCTCGCTCGCGAGGAGAGCTCCAACCACTGAGCTACAGAGAAGTTTAGGAGTGTGTGTGTGTGTGTGAGGGGAAGGGGCTGCGGGGAGGGGGAGTGTGTGCACGTGGGGGAGTGTGTGGGTATACGTGTGGAGGGGGAGTGGGAGTGTGCATGTGTGTATGGGGGGGGATTGAGTGTGGGTGTGTGTATGGGGGGGGAAATGGTGTGTGTGTATGTGTGTGTGTATGGGGGGAATGTGTGTGTGTGTATGGGGGGGAATGTGTGTGTGTGTATGGGGGGGAATGTGTGTGTGTGTGTGTACGGGGGGGGGGGGAAAGGAGTGTGTGTGTGTATGGGGGGAATGTGTGTGTATGGGGGGGAATGTGTGTGTGTGTGTGTGTGTGTGGTGGGTGGGTGGGTGGGGGGGTAAACGGAGAGCAGGCTGGTCCGAATGGCCTCTCTCTCTCCCTCTGTGGTGTGTGTGTGTGTGCAGTGAATTGCTTTGCTTTGTGTGGCTGGAGAGCCCGGGGGCTATTTCTGTCTGGTTGCTGGACGGTGGCAGCTGGTTCAGCGCTGGGGCTGAGGCCATGTCGACGTGATATCGGATACTGCGGGGAGCTAGGAATAGCAAGCGGGGGATTAAGGTGGGTGTTGGATAGCCAGAAAAACAGGAGCAACGGCCCCGAAACAGCCCACCAACTGACCCTGCGATTCTCGTCCCCCGTTTCTCTCCGTCTCTCAGCACTTTCTCTGAACCCAGCGAGCGAGCGAGTGAGCGAGCGGCGCTGTCAGCCCGGCTCGGGCTCGGCACTGGGCACAGGGGCCGCGGAGAGACTCACGGAACCGGGAGGCTTTGCTGGACAGGGTTCCCTGATTGCGAACGGGCGGAAAGAGAGAGAAAGAGCGAGAGCGAGAGAGAGAGAGAGAGAGAGAGAGGGACAGGGCAGGAATGCTCTCACGCTATCGGATGTTTGAGAGGAGTTTGCGAGAGGCTGAAATTTCGCCTCTGTCAGGATTTCGCGAAGGCTGAATGACGACAGACTCTCCCAACTGACTTTAACCCAATGCACATCTAGTCTATCCTTTCCACCGGGTTGACACTCCCCCACCCCCCCCATCCCCCCCCCCCCACCCCCCCATCCCCCCCCCCCTCACCCCCGCTTTTCTAGCCAGAATCTCCCCCACTCCCCCGTTCTAGTCAAACCCATCGCTGATGTTCCATAGAATAATAATAATAATCCTCGCAGTTTGACACAGCGCCTTATCACCTTCTCACGTCGTCGAGACATCTCAAAGCGCTTCGCGGGATGGACTGTAGAGCGTAGTGACTGTGTGTTTTTGAGGGCGAAAGGCCATTGCGCCCAGCGACGTCCCCTCTCGCCCAGTCGCAGCAAGGGAGAGTGAGAGTAAGGGAGAGTAAGAGAGAGAGTGAGAGAGAGACAGAGAGACTAAGAGGGAGCGATCAAGTGAGTGAAAGAGGCAAGTGAGGGAGAGAGAGAGAACGAGAGTGAGAGAGAGAGTGAGAGAGAGAGTGAGAGTAAGAGAGAGTGAGAGTGAAAAAGAGAGAGAGAGAGGTGATCAGTTGGAAACAAAATCAGAGCCATATTAGACCAAACTTTTTTTAATTCTCTTTTTTTTTGGGGGGTGGGAGGGAGAGGGGGAGGAGGGAAGACTTCTTCCTGAAATTCCTTGACTGTCCCGGGAGCCCATGTAGTCAAGAAGCCCCCTCCGCCACCCCCGACCCCCCCCTTTCCCCCCACCACAACCCCTTTCCCCCCCCCCCACCACACCACACACAAACACGGGCCAGGGTTGAGATGTGAGGACTTCGACCCTAAAACCCTCTGCTCTTTCAGTTGATGGAATTCCAAGTTATTTCCCCCCTCCCCCCCCCCCCCCCCCACACACACACACACACGGGTGAGGTGAGGGGGTAGAAAGGGGGGGGGAAGTCTATACATTATGATTGTGTTGAACCATAGGGGGGGAACGAGGGGATGAATTGGGGGGGGGTGTCTGTCGCTCGTGTCCGAGCGAGAGGGTGGGGGAGGGGGGGGTCTGGAGATGTTTGGGGGTCGTGAGCTCTCTTTGGTGAGCAGGGGCGGAATTTGGGGAGAATGAGGGGGTGGCTTAAACAGGTTGCCCCCACCCCCACAAAAGCCAATCAGAGCGCTTCTTGGGGATGGGGGACAGGGAGGTGGGGAAGGGGTAAAATGGGGGGGGGAGGAAAGGGGGGAAGAGGTGGTGGTGGGTGGGGAGGGGGGGGGGGCGCAGAGACAGATTATAAAACTCTGAACAAGTCATGGTGTTGGAAGCCAAGCGACTAAGGTGCCCTCTCCTCTCCTTTCCTCTCCTCCTCCAACGAGCGCTGAGTCCCTCTATTGTCCGGGTTGCTCAAAGATGTTGGCAATCGATCTGGAAGAGGAGGGAGGGAGGGAGGGGGAGAGGGAGGGAGAGAGAGCGAGGGGGGGGGAGAGAGGGAGTCAACAGGCAAGGGGGGAGAATCATCCTCTCCTTAAAACAGTCGACCCCACACCACCCCCCAACATTCCCCACATTCCCACAAATCCCAGACTGACGACTGGGTTCCTGCTGACTGCGCGTGAACAGAGGCGCGTGCGTGTCTGTGTCTGTGTGTGTGTCTGTGTCTGTGTGTGTCTCTGTGTCCGTGTGTGTCCGCGTGTGTGTGGAGTAAGGAAACTTGCCCAATGTTTCGTCCCAACTAGGAATCGAACCCTGGTTCCTCTTTCTTGCGGGGCGAGGGGTCTAACCCCTGAGCTACAGGGGCTGTGGGGTGCGGGGCGAGGGGTCTAACCCCTGAGCTACAGGGGCTGTGGGGTGTGGGGCGAGGGGTCTAACCCCTGAGCTACAGGGGCTGTGGGGTGGGGGGCGAGGGGTCTAACCCCTGAGCTACAGGGGCTGTGGGGTGCGAGGGGAGGGGTCTAACCCCTGAGCTACAGGGGCTGTGGGGTGGGGGCGAGGGGTCTAACCCCTGAGCTACAGGGGCTGTGGGGTCGGGGCGAGGGGTCTAACCCCGAGCTACAGGGGCTGTGGGGTGGGGGGTCTACCCCCCCCCGAGCTACAGGGGCTGTGGGGTGCGAGGGAGGGGTCTAACCCCTGAGCTACAGGGGCTGTGGGGTGCGAGGGAGGGGTCTAACCCCTGAGCTACAGGGGCTGTGGGGTGCGACGCGGGGGGTCTAACCCCTGAGCTACAGGGGCTGTGGGGTGGGGGGCGAGGGGTCTAACCCCTGAGCTACAGGGACTCCACATATAAACATCGAGTTCAGCCAAACGGTATGTCTCTCTGTGCCATATCACTCTGTGTTACTCTCACCCCCCACTCCCCCCCACTCCCCCCCACCCCCCCCCCCCACCACCCCCACCACCCCCTCAGCCCCCACCTGCGTTACTCACTGGTAGAATGTTGCAGAGAGTTCGTCCACATAACCTCCTGTGAGCAAGAGAGTGAAATACGGTCACTCCACACAGACACAGTCTCACGCACACACACACAGTCTCACACACATAGTCACACAGACACACACACGGTCTCACACACACAGTCACACACAGTCACACACACACATAGTCACACACAGACACACACACAGTCTCACACACGCATAGTCACGCAGTCACACAGACAATCACACACATCGTCGTCACACACACTCGCAGCTCCTCCGCACAGTCAAACAGCAAACAAGAGACAGAGCGCGAGAGAGGAGAGAGTGAGAGAGAGGGAGAGTGAGAGGAGAGTGAGAGAGAGAGTGAGAGAGGGAGAGCGAGAGCTTACCTGGTTTGCACACGGTTTCGCATATAACAGGGCAGACATAGCAGAACTGACAATACTGGAGAGAGTGTGAGAGTGAGAGAGAGGAGAGAGAGAGAGAGAGCATTATTTTATATACACCTCAACACCCCAAAGACTGCAACATCAAACCATGACAGAAAAGAGGGAGGGAGGGAGGGAGGGAGATAAGAGGGAATAAGAGGTCGAGGGAGATAGAGGGAGAAAGATAAGACAGAGAGATAGAGGGAGATGAGGGAGAGAGAGAGAGAGAGAGAGAGAGAGACAGAGAGTGAAGGATGGAGACAGAGAAAGAGTGAAGTATGGAGATAGAGAGCGAAAGAGAGGTGGATGGAGATGAAGGGAGAGAGAGAGAGAGAGAGAGAGAGTGAAGGATGGAAATAGAGAGAGGGAGAGTGGGATGGAGATTGAGAGAGAGAGAGAGACACAGAGAATAGAGAGAGAGAGTGAGGGATGGAAATAGAGAGAGAGAATGTTGGAGAGCAAGCGAAGGATGGAGACAGAGAGGGAGAGAAAGAGAGAGAGAGAGAGAGAGTGTGAGATGGAGATTCTCAGAGAGGGGGAAGAATAGAGAGAGAGAGAGAGAGAGAGAGAGGGGGAGAGAGGGAGTGAGAGAGTCTGGCTGTTACCTTGCAGTCCTCACAGTGTTGGCTCTTGTCTCCCTCCTCACACGGACACTTGTCACAGTCACTGCAGTGCTGTGGGAATCAACACAACTCCACGTTTACCCCCTCACACCCCAAAGAATAATGATGATGTGGGGCACTCTGTTTGTGGGGCAGTGCCGGGTTGGGGCAATGGTGGAGCGGAGGGTCACCGGGACAGAGCCAGCCAAGCGGAGGCAGCGGGCAGAGGAGCGGGGAGTAAGCAGGTCGGAGAGGTTGGCGGGGAGGTACCGGGGCATTTGTGGACGAGTGAGAGGATCGATGCGGTTTGTGATAGGGAACCAGTGCAGACTGGCGAGGGTTGGGGGTGATGGGGGTACAGGGTTTAGTGTGGGTGCCAGTGGAGCCTGGTGAGGGCTGGGGTGATGGGGTACAGGGTTTAGTGTGGGTGCCAGTGGAGCCTGGTGAGGGCTGGGGTGATGGGGGTTACCCGCTGTTCTCTGAGGCCCCAAGGGCCGCAATTCATCCCGGTCTTAGCCCCAGCGTCTCTCACTCACCTCACAGAAACCACAGTAGCTGCAGATGGAACCGTCTTTGTAATCTTCATCTTCCTCCTCTTCCTCCTCCTCCTCATCCTTCCCTGCACGAAACCAGGACATCATTACCCACAATAATATCATAAATAATAAGCTTTGCCCTTGAGGGAAAGGGTCTCAGAGGCTTTCACAGGGCAGTTGTCCAATTCCCCCGATTAAATTTGGTCACTGCCGGGCGCAATTGGCTGCCACATTTTGCCCATAAAACACACAGTCACTACACTTTACAGCACATCCTGTGAAGCGCTTTGAGACGTCTTGAAGACGTGATGAGGACCTGTATATCCTTGGCTCCCGGGCTCCAGCGGATGGTTTCATCGAACGCAGAGGGATTCAGTAGAACCCAAATAAAGTCCAAGGACCAAATACTGACCAACCTTTTGTTGGGAGGCAACGAGTGGGGAATTGGGGCTTCGTCCACAAATATACAGTCAATTCACTTTACAGTGTGTTCTGTGAAGCGCTTTGGGACGTCCTCCCGACGTGAAAAGCGCTATATCAAATGCAAGGATTATTATTATTATTATTATTCGTGTTTGCCGAGTCTCCCAGGAGTCTAACCATCCCTGACCACGGGCGGAAGAGGCTTTGGTAGAGTATCTTTGAGCCAATATCGTTCATA
>NW_024704772.1:3172244-3194744 GCF_018977255.1 Callorhinchus milii | reverse complement strand
CAGAAACTCAATCCGAAAGCCAGTGAGTGCCTTAGATTGTACACATTCCACCGACGTCAGCCTCTCGACGTGACCGCACATCAGGGAGCACTGCTCCTCGTCTCCTTATACTCAGGGGGGGAATGTCAGTCAAGACCCAGAGAGAGAGAGAGAGAGAGAGAAATTTCGCCTGAACGTGTCACAGGATGGGAACCTCGGTTTAATATAAGATAATTGACCAAAAGAATCAGAGGGGGGACCAGACGAGGAGAACTATTTTCTTTTTTAACCCAGAGAGTTGTTACGGTCTGGAACCCACGGCCTGAGGGGCTGTTAGGAGCAGATTCGATGGTACCTTTCACAACGGGAATTGGATAGGGACTTGAGGAGGAAAAATGTACAGGGCTATGTGGGGGGGAAGAGCAGGAGGAGTGGGGCTAGTTGGGGTAAGAACAGAGGGAGTGGGGTTAGTTGGGGTAAGAACAGAGGGAGTGGGGTTAGTTGGGGTAAGAACAGAGGGAGTGGGGTTAGTTGGGGTAAGAACAGAGGGAGTGGGGTTAGTTGGGGTAAGAACAGAGGGAGTGGGGTTAGTTGGGGTAAGAACAGAGGGAATGGGGTTAGTTGGGGTAAGAGCGGTGGAGTGGGGTTATTTGGGGTAAGAACAGAGGGAGTGGGGTTAGTTGGGGTAAGGGGAGTGGGGTTAGTTGGGGTAAGAACAGAGGGAGTGGGGTTAGTTGGGGTAAGAGCGGGGAGTGGGGTAGTTTGGGGTAAGAGCGGGGGGGGGTAAGAACAGAGGGAGTGGGGTTAGTTGGGGTAAGAGCGGGGGAGTGGAAATAGTTGGGATAAGAGTGGGGAAGTGGGAATATTTGGGGTAAGAGTGGGGAAGTGGGAATATTTGGGGTAAGAGCGGGGAGTGGGAATATTTGGGGTAAGAGTGGGGGAGTGTGGGACTAGTTGGAAGCTCTTTCAAAGAGGCGGCACAGGCTCGATGGGCCTAATGGCCTCCTTCTGTGCTGTAAGACTATAATGTCTCATCTGAAGGATTGTGTCTTTGACAATACAACTCCCCCCACCTCCCCCCCCCCCCCCACCCCCACACACACACAAATATTAGTCACTACACATGAAAGTAACAAACTCAAGTTCAAGATCCTCGTCCTCACCTTTGAGGCCATCCCTGGCGTTGCCCCCTCCTCCCTCTCTGACCTGATGACTCCCAACCAACCCGCCCACTCCCTCCGCTCATCGGGCTCCGGCCGCTCCATGTCTCCCGCCCGACCCACCCTACCCTCGGGGGCCGGGCTTTCAGCCTCTCTGCCCCCACACTCTGGAACTCCAACCCACGGTCCCTTCCCCTCACTTCCTCCCTCACCTCCTTCAAGACCCTTCTCTTCGACCGTGCCTTTGGTCTCCCTCCCACCCCTCTGCCTTCCCTCACCCCTACCCCACCCCTCCCGCTCCCCCCATGCTCAGGCCCTGACACCTGACTGTTCAGGATTTTGGGACGTCCTCCCGACATGAAAGGGCCTCTATACACGTCATTGTGTTGTTGTTGTTGCTGTTGTCGTTGTTGTCGTTGTTGTCGTTGTTGTCGTTGTTGTCGTTGTTGTCGTTGTTGTTGTCTGCATGACACGATAAATCTTACTCCCCGTCTGTGCCCAGTTCAGGTCGATGTTAAACATCTCCCACAGTACTGTGGAGTCCTGTGGCTCAGTGGTTAGAGCACTCGCTTTGCAAGTGAGAGACCTGCGTTCAATCCCCGGCAGAGGGCCAAACCTTGGGCAAGTTTCCTTACTCCACACAGAGCCTAATAATAATCCCTCCAAAAACCCAAAACAATGATAAATTGGTCATTTTCAATCCACGACTGTTTGTGGGACATTGCTGTGCGCAATTGGCTGCCGCGTTCGCCCACAAATATACAGTCAATTCACTTTACAGTGTGTTCTGTGAAGCGCTTTGGGACGTCCTCCCGACGTGAAAAGCGCTATATCAAATGCAAGGATTATTATTATTATTATTATTACTGTGGGGGAAGACATGGGAGTTGCTCTCTCCAGTTGTCCTGACCGACAATCAATGACCCCCCTCCCTCTCCCTCCCCCCCGTGCCCCCCCCCCCAACCCTCCGATAAAATCAATTGTTTACTGTGTTGCTAAAAGACCGCCCGTGTTTGTCTACAAAACACACAGTCACTACACTTGGTAACGATTCCTGTGAGATTCATATGATGGCTGTGGCCTCCGCAAACTCACTAACTTTCTTTCCTCCCTTCTTTTTCTCTCTCTCTCTCTCTTTCTTTTTTTCTTTCTCTCTCTCTCTCTCTCTCTCTATCTCTATCTATCTCTCTTTCTCTCTCTCTCTCTCTTTCTTTTTTTTTTTCTCTCTCTCTCTATCTCTATCTATCTCTCTTTCTCTCTCTCTCTCTCTTTCTCTCTCTCGTTCGCCTCTCCCCCTGACCCCGCCCGCCCGCCCGAAGCCTTTCACCTTCTCTCAGGTAGGAATGCCACAGGTGTGAGTCACTCCGAACACAGCCGGGATCCCGCCCGACTTCGGTTTGGTGGAAACGATCGGAGAGGCCGAGGTGGAGAAGAAAGGAGGGAGGGAGGGAGGGAGGGAACGAGGGAAGAGGAGAGGAAGAGGAGGAAAGAAACAGTCCCTGTGGACCTGGAGGGATAAACACAGAAGCCAGGAGCCATGAGTATCAGACTGGAGAGCGAGCAGGTGAGGCAATGGGTCGGTGTGTGTGTCCGACCAGTCCGGGCAGTCAAGAGGCTGCTGTTGAGGGAATTGAGTTGAAGCTGATCTGACAGAAGACACTTGGCCGAAAGGTTCCCGGTTCCTGACCGCTAACCATCGCCTTCCGTGTTCATCGTCGCCTCATTGCTAACCGTTGCCTCACGTGTTCATCGGTACATCACTGATAGCCGTCATCTCAAAGGTTCATCGTCGCTTCACCCCCACCCGCTGCCCCCCTCATCGCCCCCTTTAGGCTTCAGCTCCTGACAGACCAGGTGGAGTTTGGGGGAAAGAATGGACTGATTGAGGCTGTCTGGGGGGAAGTGATGGGGGGGTGTTGGGGGGGAGGGGGAGAGGGACTGAGGCCAATAGAGGTGGGACGATAATTTGTCTTAATCTTTTGATCCGGAGCGGTGCGAGCAGTTCGAACACGTCAACAGGAATGCTAACCTTCTGGTAGTAAATACCAACATCTTGTGAGGCGTGTTGGCACGCGTGTGCAAGGCATGTTGAAAGCCAGAAGACCGCTTTGATGACAGGCGGGGGTTGTTGACGTGGCCACCACACACGCAAGCAGCAGGCCCATGAACTACTCACACGCCACTCCGTGCGACACGTCTGTCTCCCCCATTAATATTAACGGAAACATTAATCTTATTAATAACATTAATATTGTTATTATTGTTGTTATCGTTATAATTATTAGTACTATTGTTATTATTGTTGTTATTATTGTTGTTATTATTGTTATTATTGTTATTATTGTTATTGTTGTTATTATTGTTATAATTAATATTTCTTTGCAGATATGGATTCCGAAAGTGATTAAGAAGAAGATATGCTCCGCTTTCCTGGAGGACACAGACAGTCACAGGTACGGAACCATCCGTTGGGGCAAACATCACAGCCGGGAGGACATGACCCAATCCAGTCAGTCTGACCTCGAATTCAAGTGATTTCCTGGCTCAGGAGCTCGGTCCGAGCCAGAAGGTTGTGGGTTGAAGGAGGCGAGTGGTGGTGGGGGGGCGAGGGTAGGGGGTGGGTGGGTGTGGGGTGGGGGGGCGAGGTGAGGGGACTATGGGGTGAAGTTCCATAAGGTTGGGGGGCATGTGGACTGGCTGAAGGCCAATGGGCTGGACTGGGCGGGCGGAGTAGGGGTGGGGTACGTGGAGCCCCACCGATGGAGGGAGCGGACAGGTTGATGATGGTGGTCAGCGGGTCACAGCGGTAGGGAGGGGCACGGCCGAGACATTGACGGGGAAGGGGCGCCTGGTTCTCTCTGTTTTTTCCAGCGGGCAGTCGCTGTGCCAGTGCGGCTATGCCAAGCGCTGCCACGGCTCGGTGGCCACGGAGGACAACTTTGGGGCCGCGGTGGTCAGCCACTGGAACACAGCCGAGCACACCACGGAGGTGCCCACCGATGCCTTCGGGGACCTGCATTTCGTGGGCACGCAGAGGAGAGCCAGCAAGGTGAGAGAGAGAGAGAGCGAGCGAGAGGGTGGGGGGGGGGGAAAGGGGGAAAAGGGCACCGGTGAAAGGGTCAGGCGACAAGGGGGTCAAGAGAGAGACGGCAGTAGGCTTTTCAGCCCCTCAAGCCAGTTCTGCCGTTCTAGAAGATCATGTGGGAGCGCTGCCGTGCGCCACTGGCTGCCGCGTTTCGCCCGCAAAACCCACAGTCACTACACTACACCGCGAATGCATCCCGGGAAGCGCTTTGAGACGTCTCGAAGGCGGGTAAGGCTTCCGCGTCAAACATAAGGATTGTTATTATTATTAGTAGTAGTAGCAGTAGTATTATTATTATCATTATCATTATCATTATCATTATTAGTAGTAGTAGTAGTAGCAGTAGTATTATCATCATCATTATTATTATCATTATTATTATTATCATTATTATTATTGTTATTATCATTATTATTATTATTATTATCATTATTGTTATTATCATTATTATTATCATTATTATTATCATTATTATTATCATTATTATTATTATCATCATTATTATTATCATTATTATTGTTATTGTTATTATTGTTATTATCATTATTATTATTATTATTATCATTATTATTATCATTATTATTATTATTATCATTATTATTATCATTATTATCATTATCATTATCATTATTATTATTATTATTATTATTATTAGTTTCTCCGGCTTTCCACGGAGACGGATCCCGGTATCATCTACTCGCTGATCACTCACCACTGGAAGATCCCGGCCCCCAACTTGGTGGTGTCGGTGTTGGGGGGAGAGGGAGACTTCAGGATGAAGACGTGGCTGAAGGACATTCTCCGCAAAGGACTGGTCAAAGCCGGCGCAGAGCACCGGTAATCAGAGCCACGAGGACACCCCCCGTCTGCCCACCCAACCTCACTCCCAGCGGTCACTCACCAGCTCTCAGTCGTTCCCTGTCACTCTCTGTTACTCTCTGTTACTCCGTGTTACTCTGTGTTACTCTCTGTTACTCTGTGTTACTCTGTGTTACTCTCCGTTACTCTGTGTTACCCTGTGTTACCCTGTGTTCCTCTCCATTACTTTCTGTTACCCTGTGTTACCCTGTGTTACTCTCTGTTACTCTCTGTCACCCTGTGTTACTCTCCATTACTCCGTGTTAATCTGTGTTACTCTCCGTTACTCTGTGTTACCCTGTGTTACTCTGTGTTACTCTCCATTACTCTCTGTTACTCTGTGTTACCCTGTGTTACTCTGTGTTACTCTCTGCTACCCTGTGTTACCCTGTGTTACTCTGTGTTACTCTGTGTTACTCTGTGTTCTTCTGTGTTACTCTCCATTACTCTGTGTTACCCTGTGTTACCCTGTGTTACTCTCTGTGACTCCCTGTCACTCGGTGTTACTCTCCATCACTCTGTGTTCCTCTGTGTTCTCCTGTGCTACTCCCTGCCCGTCACTCCGGCTGCGGGCGGTGTGTTACAGGGGCCTGGATCATGACGAGTGGGCTGCGGGTGGGGATCGGGAGGTACGTGGGAGAGGCGGTGCGGGATCATGCCACGGCCAGTACCCAGACCGTCACCAAGGTGGTGGCGATGGGCATTGCCCCCTGGGGGCTGGTACACAACAACAGCCAACTGGTCAACGCCAAGGTACCACCACCCGGGCACTGGGAGTGGCGACGGGGCAGAGGGATGGGGGGCGGGGGTGGGGGGGAGGGGTGAGGAGTGGGGGGGGGGGGGCGGGGGGGGGGGTGGAGGGGGCGGGGGTGGGGGGGGGGGGGGGGGGGGGGGGGGGGGGGGGGGGGTGGAGGGGGCGGGGGGGGGGGGGGTGGGGTTGTGTCAGTGGGGGTGTTCGTGGGTGTGTGCAGGTGTGTTCCCACGTGAGCAGGGATGGCTTGTGCGCACGTGCGTGCAGGTGTGTGTGTGTGTGTACACGTGCGCCGGTGAGTGTGCACACGTGTGTGTTGGTGAGTGTGCGCGTGCGGGCTGGCGAGTGCGTACACGTGCGCTGGTGAGTGCGTACACCTGAGCTGGTGGGTGTGTACATGTGGGCTGGTGTGTGTGCTTATGGGTGCCGGTGCGCGCATACATGTGTGCAGGTGTGTGTCCACACGTGTGCCGGTTTGTGCATGCGTGTGTCCACCCCTGTGCGCAGGTGAGGATGCACGTGTACTGGTACTCACCAGTATGTGCATGTGTGTAGGTGTGCGCGCACGCGTGTGTGCGCGCGTGCACTGGCTTGTATGCGTGTGGTGAATGTGTGGCTTGCACACGTGTGGTGAATGTGTGCGCACGGTGTGTACAGACGTGTGTATGTGTGTGTGTGTGTGTGTGTGTGTGTGTGTGTGCATGAGTGGGAGCTCCAACATTGGCGTTCTCTCACTTTCCCTCTCCCTCTGTCTCTCTCCCTCCGTCTCTCTGTGTCTCACTCTCCGTCTCTCTGTGTGTCCCTCCGTGTGTCTCTCTGTGTGTCCCTCCGTGTGTCTCTCCGTGTGTCTCTCTGTGTGTCTCTCTGTGTGTCTCTCTGTGCCTCTATCTGTGTGTCTCTGTGTGTCTCCCCGTATGTGTCTCTCCGTGTGTGTCACTCCGTGTGTCTCTATGTGTGTCCCTCTATGTGTGTCTCTCTGTGTGTCTCTCTGTGTGTCCCCCGTGTGTGTGTGTGTGTCCCTGTGTGTGTGCGTGTGTCCCTGTGTGTGTGCGTGTCCCTGTGTGTGTGCGTGTCCCTGTGTGTGCGTGTCCTTGTGTGTGTGCGTGTCCCTGTGTGTGTGCGTGTCCCTGTGTGTGTGTGCGTGTCCCTGTGTGTGTGCGTGTCCCTGTGTGTGTGCGTGTCCCTGTGTGTGTGCGTGTCCCTGTGTGTGTGCGTGTCCCTGTGTGTGTGCGTGTCCCTGTGTGTGTGTGCGTGTCCCTGTGTGTGTGCGTGTCCCTGTGTGTGCGTGTCCCTGTGTGTGTGCGTGTCCCTGTGTGTGTGCGTGTCCCCGTGTGTGTGTCCCTGTGTGTGTGTGCGTGTCCCTGGCGTGACACAGGGCTGTTTCCCCGCGCGCTATGTGGTGAGCAGCGCTGAGGACTCTCTCTACGCTCTGGACGATAACTACTCGGCTTTCCTGTTGGTGGACGATGGCACCAACGGACGGATCGGCGGAGAGATGAGGTTCCGCGCCCGACTGGAGGAGCACATCTCCACCCAGAAAACAGGGGTCGGGGGTGAGAGAACACACACACACACACACGCACGCACACACACGCACACACACACGCGCACACACACGCGCGCACACACACCCCTGCACACACACACACGCGCGCACACACACATCCCTGCACACACACACACACACAAACGCACCCCTGCACACACACAAAAGCTCACACACACACATACAAACACATGCACACGCACACACACACGCGCGCGCACACACGCACATATACGCATACGTACGCCGACTCACACACTCACACACATTCACACACACACATACACCTACACATACATGCGCGCACATACACACACAGACACGCGCGCACGCACATACCCACACACACACATGCGCGTGCACCCACCCAGACACGCACACACAGACTCGCGTACACGTCCAAGCAAGTACACGCAGAGCGCTTTGAGACATCTCGACGACGGGATAAGCTGCTATGTCAAATGCAAGGACTGTTATTGCGCGAACACGCATGCGCACGCGCGCACATACACAGTCACACACACGCAAGCACACGCACACACACTCACGCGTGCACAAACGCAAGCCCAGAGAGTCTAACACAGGTCACCGTGCGCTTTGCTCTCCAGGGAGGTGTAGCATTGAGATCCCAGTGCTGTGTTTGCTGATACAAGGACAGCCTTATATGTTGGAGGTAAAGCACTCACTCGACGACAACGTGCACTTCCACCGCGCCCTTCGTGCCGGGGTAGCGTCTCGATGCGCTTAACAGTGGCGGAGGCTGATACCGAGCCGGGGGTGGGGTGGGGGGGGTGGGGGGGGGGTTGCGTGGGGGGGGGGGAGAGGGGGAGGTGACCGCAAGCACCGGCGAAGAGGAAAGTCTTCAGGATCGATGATAATAATAATAATAATAATAATAATAATGATAATCTTTACGTTTGATATTAACGCCTTCTCACATCGAAGGACATCTCAAAGCGCTTCGCGGGGGTTTCTTTGTGAGATGGAGTGACTGCGGCGTTTGGAGGCGGAACGCGGCAGCCATTTCGCGCCGTCCCACAAACAGCCGCGGAGTGAGCGAGCGAGCGACCATTTTTATCCGCGGGGGGGCGGTTGTCAGCCAGGACACCAGCAGAGAGAGCGAGAGAGAGGGAGAGGGAGAGGGAGAGGGAGAGAGAGGGAGACTCCCTTCGCTTTTCAAAGGACGGAGAGGTTTAAGGTCCCATCCGAAGCGATCTGAAGGTGGGGAAGCCTGGACGGACGGGATTGAGGGAGAGCGCGAAAGAGTTTCGGGGCGGAAGGGGCTGAAAGCACGACCGCTGATGGCGGATCGTGGAGGGCGCGAGGGCGACAAGCAGGAGGCCGGAGCCAGCCGAGCCGGGGGGGGGTGTGGGGGTGTGCGCGAGGTGGGGAGCGAGGAGAGACGCGAGGGAGGGAGGCGAAGGGATTTGAAGATGAGCGGTGAGGATCTCGAAGTGGCTTCTCATTCCCCGCTGTCCGTAGAGGATTTACAAAGCCACCCAGAATAACGTCCCGTGGTTGGTTCTGGCCGGATCGGGCGGGATCGCCGATGTCTTGGCCGAGATCCTTCAGATGTCCTTCACGTCCGAGACCCTGAAGAAGGAGGTGGAGAAGCTCATCCGGAAACATTTCCCTTCGGAAGACCTGGCGAGGCTGGTGGAACTGGTGAGAGCAGAGAGACTGGGGGGGGGTGGGGCGGGTGGTGGGGGGTTGGGGGGGGAGTTGAGATGCCACACGCAAATGGTTCAACCGTCACGTGTCATGCGTCACATGTCTCAGGCGTGTGGGTCGCAAGGCCACCTTGCGATAGTTCTCTCACCCTCCGGGTCCGAAGGGAATTGGGGTTGAAGTTCCTCATCAGGGATCACGAGCCCCCAGTCTAATAATAATAATAATAATAATAATAATAATAATCCTTGCGTTCGATACAGTGCCTTACCACGTCTTCAAAGCGCTTCGCAGGCTATGCCGTAAAGTGTAGTGACTGTGTGTTTTGTCAAGGCTGGCAAGGCACCCGGTCACTGCGTGGCTGGGAGGTTTAACCGCTCCGGGACGCTACCCTACGCAAAAGGGCGCTATGTAAACACAAGTTGTTGTTGTGGTTGTCACTCCTGATAAAGTCCCCCCCACTGATCCCAACCCAACCCCCCGCCCAAGCTCAGGTCCAAATCCCTGACTGTCCAGAGCCTTGGGAAGTCCTCCCGACATGAAAGGGGCCGTGTAAATCACTTGTATTGTATCGTGTGGACTGATCATCAAGTTCTGTTGGACAGGTTGAGAAGGTGGTTGAGAATAAGGACTTGGTGTACGTATACAATGCAGACCAGGAGGGGATGGAGGAGTTTGATACAGTCATCCTGAAGGCGTTGGTCAAAGGTACGCAATCACCCAGCACCCAACCTGATGGAGATAGTGGAGAGGGGATGGGATTAATGGGCACTCATTGGGTGGGAAACTACCCCTGTGTGGGGAGTGTTTGATCTGTGTGTGGGGGAGCCAAGGGTTTGAGCCCGTGTGTGTGTGTGTGTGCGTGCGTGTGCGCGTTGTGTGTGTGTGGGGAGGTTGGAGCTGGGTGTGAGACCCTGTGTGTAACCCTATGTTGTGACCTTCACAGCCCACAAGAAGCACAGCAGTGATGTGAAGGTTTATCTGGATGAGCTGAAGTTGGCTGTGGCCTGGAATCGGGTGGACATCGCTAAGAGCGAACTGTTCACTGGAGAGATCTCCTGGAAGGTGGGGAACAACAACAACAACAACAACAACAATTTGCATTCAACAGAGCCTTTCACGTCAGGAGGACGTCCCAAGGCGCTGGACAGTCAGGGATTTGGACCCGAGCTGGTGGTTGGGATCAGGAGGGGATGGAGGGCGGGGAGGGGAGGGGTAGGAGGGTGACAGAAGGCACTGCCGAAGAGGAGGGTCTTGATTTGGGGCTTGATGGAGGCAAGAGAGGGGGCGAGGCGGAGGGAATGCAGGATGGAGTTTCAGAGGGGTGGGGGAAGAGAGGCGGAAGGCCTGCCTGCCAGGGCGAACCCTGGGGCAAGTTTCCTTACCCCACACACCTCCGTTTCCCGAACAGTAAGTAGGAACCCGGTTGTTAGTGGATTGGCAGATCGCTTTCCCGGGGGTAATAACCCCTCCCACCCCCCCCCCCCACCCCCCCAAAATAAAATAATAATTTGGTCACTCAATCCACGAGTGTTTGCGCGGACGCTGCTGTGCGCAATTGGCTGCCGCGTTTCGCCCACAAAATACACAGTCGCTCCACTTGACAATATACCCTGTGAAGCGCTTTGAGACGTCCCGACGATGTGATGAGGCGCTGCGTCAAACGCAAGGGTTATTATTCTTATTTATTGCTGTCAGCTAACCTTCTCTGAGCAAAAGAGTGAGCCAATACAGCAACAACAACAACAACAACAACAAGATTCCATTTATAGAGCGCCTTTCACGTCGGGAGGACGTCCCGAGGCGCTGTACAGTTTGGTCAGGACCTGAGCATTGGGTGGGAAATGGTCAGGGTGAGGGGAGGGAAGGGAGGGGCGAGGAGGGGGTAGAGAGTCGAGAGGAGAGCTGAAGGCTGAAGGTCAAAGAGAAAGGTCTTGAGACCGGCCTTGAAGGAGGAAAGGGAGGAAGTGGCGAAGGCACTGGGGATGGAGTTCCAGAGCCTCGGGGCTGAGAGGCCCAATACTTCCCTTAGTGGCTGAGTGGATACAGAGACCCCAAATAGGAACGATAAGGTACAGCTTTTCTCTCTGGCGATGAGATGGTGGAGAGGGGCAGAGAGTGGGGGTTTAAGATGATAAAACAATTCGATAAGATAGACATTTGCCCTTTTGGAAGAGATGTTAAACCTCACTCCCCATCTGCGCCCTGTTCAGGTGGACGTTAAAGATCTCTCTCCCTGTGTCCCTTGGCCAACACTAAAATTGGTCACTCGCTCTGTGGCTGTTTGTGGGACATCTCTGCGCCCAACCTAGCTGCCGTGTTTGCCTTCAAACACACAGTCACTTCGTTTCACAGCAAAATCCTGGTGAAGCACCCCAAAGTTTTGGAACTCTGTCCCAACAATCCCTCTGCCTTGCCCCCCCTTCCTTCCCCTCTTTTAGATCACTTCCTCTTCGACCGTGCTTACGGTCACCTCCCTCCCTCCCTCCCTCCCTTCCCCGACCGGTATTTTGTGGGCGGAACGCAGCAGACAATGGCGCACAGCGACGTCAGAGGCCTATGTTTCACGCTGTCGCGTTGCTTCAGTCTAGTGACCTCGAGGATCCTCTAACAGATGCCCTGGTGAATAACAAGCCCGAGTTTGTCAAGCTCTTCACTGGCAATGGGCTGAACGTGACCGATTACCTGAGTTACCGGCGGCTCGAGGAGTTGTACAGCTCTGTGCCCACCAACTCGCTGCTCAACTGTCTGCTGCAGAAGAAGCTGGTGGAGAGGAGGGGGCTGGCTGGCAAGCTGCTCACCCGCCCAAGGGCAGGGGACGGGCACTGCGGTTATACACTGTACGAGGTCTCCAAGGTCCTGTGTGATCTCCTGGGCGATTTCTGCCAACCCATCTACGAGGAATCCTTACACCTCTCCAAGGTTTACAGCAACCGGCGGAAAGCAGGGGTAAGGATACACTGCACGCGTGTGTGTGTGTGTGTGTGTATGTGTGTGTGGTGGGAGGGTGGGGTGGGGGTGGGGGGGAGTGGGGAAAAGGGGGTCCTCTAAGGTGGGGGCACAACACAGCCCAGTGCTCATCAGCAGGGTGATTGATCCAAGTGGAAACCCGTCACCGTGACCGGCCGGGTGTCTGAACGCACGGAAACCCGTCACCGTGACCGGCCGGGTGTCTGACACGCACGGAAACCCGTCACCGTGACTGGCCGGGTGTCAGACACGCACGGAAACCCGTCACCGTGACCGGCCGCGTGTCCGACACGCACTGAAACCCGTCACCGTGACCGACCGGGTGTCTGACACGCACGGAAACCCGTCACCGTGACCGGCCGTGTGTCCGACACACACGGAAACCCATCACCGTGACCGGCCGGGTGTCTGACACTCACGGAAACCCGTCACCGTGACCGGCCGCGTGTCCGACACACACGGAAACCCGTCACCGTGACCGGCCGGGTGTCTGACACGCACGGAAACCCGTTCACCGTGACCGGCCGGGTGTCTGACACGCACGGAAACCCATCACCGTGACCGGCCGCGTGTCCGACACACACGGAAACCCGTCACCGTGACCGACCGGGTGTCTGACACGCACGGAAACCCGTCACCATGACCGACCGGGTGTCTTACACACACGGAAACCCGTCACCGTGACCGGCCGGGTGTCAGACACGCACGGAAACCCGTCACCGTGACCGGCCAGGTGTCTGACACGCACGGAAACCCGTCACCGTGACGGGGTGTCTGACACGCACGGAAACCCGTCACCGTGACCGGCCGCGTGTCCGACACACACGGAAACCCATCGCTGTGCTTAAGAGTCTCCAAATCAGACTGAGAATTCACTCACAACCTCAACAGTTTGCGTTTACACAGCGCCATTCTCTGGGCTCGCGTCCCAGAGGACTCACACACTGTAAGCAGTCGAAGAGGTGTGACCTAAAGATAGGGAAGGACGGGGCAAGGCCGAGGGATGGAGGAGGAGCGTTCTTGAAAGCCACTATGCCCCGAAACTCTGGAACACTCTTCCTGGAGGAACAGAGGACATGAGGGACAAGTAGGAGCATCCTCAAATACACATAAGGGTACGCGGACTCGCATACACCCACCACCCGCTTCACGCACCCACACGTGTTTGTGTTTCAGGAGATGCTGAAGACTAGGCAGTTTGAGTACCAGGCGAGGAGTTCAACGGCCCCATGGACTGACCTCCTGGTCTGGGCTCTCCTTCAAAACCGCCCAGAGATGGCTGTTTGCTTCTGGGAGCTGGTGAGGAGCACAGAGGACAACCTGGGGAGATGGAGGGAGCTGGGTGGAGAGTAGGGAGAACTCAATGTGTCTGAGGAGCCTCAATCATGGCTTCCTTCTAACCCCTACAGAGCGGCGAGTCGGTCTCCTCCGGCCTTGTGGCCTCTCGCATCCTGAAGGAAATGGCACGGCAGGAGATGGAGGCCGAGGGAGCCCAGACCATGAAGGAACTGGCCGCAAAGTTTGAGCAGCTGTCGCTCGGTAACCAGCCACAGTTAGGCCGCCAACTCCATCCTCACCTCCTCCGTCCTCACCCACCTCTATCCTCTCCCAACTCACCCTGTGGCTCAGTGGTTAGAGCCCTCGCCTCGCCTCGCCTCGCCTCGTCCTTCCTTCTTCTTCTTCTTCTTCTTCTTCTTCTTCTTCTTCTTCTTCTTCTTCTTCTTCTTCTTATTATTATTATTATTATTATTATTATTATTTTATTATTATTATTATTATTATTATCCTCCCCTAAACCCATCCTGCCCAACTCTACTCCTACCCTCAGCCGCACTCATCAGACATCCACACGCTCATATGAACGCACACACATGCACGCACACGCTAAGCCATGTACACGCCTGGAACATGCTTGCACCACGCGCCTGTCAACTCGCCACACGCACGGCCTGCCGTGCCCTGCTTTGCCCACAGACGTATTTAAGGAGTGTTACCTGCACAGTGAGAGGAGAGCGTTCACCCTGCTGGTGCGTCGATGCCCGGTCTGGGGATACGCCACCTGCCTGCAGCTTGCCACCGCCGCCGATGCCCGCGGCTTCCTCGCCTACGATGGTGTCCAGGTACGTCCACGGCGTTCCTTCACCACGAGAGAGACGCAGCACTTGGGCTCCACGGGCATTGCAATCCAGGACCCACTGCGCCACGAATCGGCCGCCGCGTTTTGCCCACAAAACCCACAGTCACTACACTTTGCAGTGCATCCTGTGAAGCGCTTTGAGACGCCTCGAAGACGCGATAAGGCGCCCGGGTCAAATGCAGGGATTATTATTATTTAATGCACAGTCACTACATGTAACATAATAAACGAATTAATCGATGAATTCAGAAATTGATTCATTAATTCATTAATTAATTGAAACAGGATTCTAATTACAGTGCATCGAAGGGCTTTGAGCTATCGCGACAAAGCAATATGAAATGCAGAGTTTATTGTTTAATAATAATTATTAATTATTATTAGACTGTAGGAGGACATAGACAACAACAACAACAACAACAAGATTCCATTTATAGAGCGCCTTTCACGTCGGGAGGACGTCCCGAGGCGCTGCACAGTTGGGTCGGGACCCGAGCATTGGGGAGGGGGGAGATGGTCAGGGTGAGGGGAGGGGAGGGAGGGAGCGAGGAGGGGGGAGATGGTCAGGGTGAGGGGAGGGGAGGGGAGCGAGGAGGGGGAGATGGTCAGGGTGAGGGGAGGGGAGGGAGGGAGCGAGGAGGGGGGGATGGTCGGGTGAGGGGAGGGGAGGGAGGGAGCGAGGAGGGGGAGATGGTCAGGGTGAGGGAGGGAGGGAGGGAGCGAGGGGGGGATGTCGGGTGAGGGGAGGGAGGGAGGGAGCGAGGAGGGGGGGATGGTCGGGGTGAGGGGAGGGGAGGGAGGGAGCGAGGAGGGGGGAGATGGTCAGGGTGAGGGGAGGGGAGGAGGGAGGGAGCGAGGAGGGGGGAGATGGTCAGGGTGAGGGGAGGGGAGGGAGGGAGGGAGCGAGGAGGGGGGAGATGGTCAGGGTGAGGGGAGGGGAGGGAGGGAGCGAGGAGGGGGGAGATGGTCAGGGTGAGGGGAGGGGAGGGAGGGAGCGAGGAGGGGGGAGATGGTCAGGGTGAGGGGAGGGGAGGGACAGTCTGGGGGAAATGGGCAGACACATGGCAGATGAAGTTAATAATAATATTATAAGCCGATAATCCCCCCCTGTGCCCCAGATAAAATCACTCTGTATCAAACTCAAGGCAATTACAGACGTACCTCGACCTCCTCCACAACAATTATTAATTATTATTCTTGATTATTATTGATTCCCATCGGCAGGGCCTTTTGAACCAGATCTGGTGGGGGGAAATGGACAGGAGGACTGATATCTGGAGGCTGGTGCTCACCTTCTTTTGTCCCCCACTGTTATATACCAAACTCATCAAATTCAGGTAACTCGACGACGTGATAAGGCGCTATTATTATTAATATTATTATTATTATGATGATGATGATGAGCGGCGGTATTGGGAAAGACAAGGGAGTGTCTCTCTCTTTCTCTTGATGTCCGAGCCAACAATTCCACCCGCCCCCCCGCCAACTAAAATCACTTTGTATTAAGGGTGAGGCTTATTACAGACATTACCCTTGACCACAACAACAACAACTTGGGTTTACACCGCGCCCCTCGCGCAGGGTAGTGTCTCAGAGCCGGGCGGGGAGGTGACCGTAGGCACGGTCGAAGAGGAAAGTCTTCAGGCACGACCTGAAGATGGGGAAGGAAAGGGGCAGGATGGAGGGAAAGAGAGAGAGAGAGAGAGCGTTACGGGGCATAGTGGCTGGAAGTGTGGCCTCCGATGATGGAACGGAGGGCACGAGGGACAAGCAGGAGGTTGGAGCGAGTCAAGCGGAGGCAGCGGGTGGTGGGTTGGGGTGTTAGCAGGTCGGAGAGGTAGGGAGGTGCGAGGGGATGAAGGGATTTGAAGAGGATTGAGCCAATGTAAGCGCTGGGTCCCATATATCAGGACTAAGTGATCATTTTCTCTCGTCTTCTGTCTTCACAGTGATATCAAAGAGGAAACAGAGACACAGATCCCCGAGTTTGAGTTGGACAGTGTTGACGGTGACCTCCTGCTCTTGGGGTTAGTGCCTCCGGCCCTCAGCCTGGCTCAGCCGCTCGTGCTTTCACCTCTGAGCCAGAAGATTGTTGGGTTCGAGCCCCCGAGTCAAGGGACTTCCAACTCACAGTCCAGGCTGACGCTCCCGAGCAGCGCTGGGGTGAGGGGGGGGAGAGAGAGAGAGAGAGAGAGAGAGAGAGAGACGCCACCTTTTGACCGAGACGTTAAACCTCACTCTCCATCTGAACGACGTGATAAGGCGCTGTATCAAATGCAAGGATGATTATTATTATTATTATTTAGCTTCATCTGCCATGTGTCTGTCTGCCCATTTCACCCGCCCGCCTATGTCCTCCTGCAGTCTGCTATTGCTATGGTTAGTGTGTTTATTAGTGATGTTCCTGTGTCGGATAATAATAATTACATTATTAATAATAATTCTTGCATTTGATATCACGCTTTATCACATCTTCGAGACGTCTCGAAGCGCTCCACAGGATTTACTGTAAAGTGCAGTGACTTGTGTATTTTGGGTGTGTTGTGCCAAAGGGAGGGAGAGGAGTGGGAGAATTCCGGAGACTGGGAAAGGCCGGAGACCGGGAAGAATGTTCCCAGGAAGAGTTGCTCGAGACCGTTTTGGATGAAGCGTTGGAAGCAGTTCTGGGGAGCTCCAGTCACCTCCTTCCTCGGCAACGTGCTGATGTACTTCACCTTCCTCTTCCTCTTTGCCTACATACTCCTGGTGGAGGTCAGGGGGGAGCCCTCCCCCTCCCCAGGACCATCCCTAGCCCCCACCTCCAAACCTGCTCTCCTCCTCTACTTCTGGGTCTTCACATTGCTGTGTGAGGAGATACGGCAGGTATGTGGGGGGCGGGAGGGGGAAAGGGGGAGGCGGGGGGTCAGGGAGGGAAGATGGGGACATAGGCAAGAGAAAGGGAGAAGGAGAAAGGGGAGGAGAGGGGTGAAGGGGGGAGGGGGAGAGCAGAGAAAATGGGGACGGAAGAACAGAGGACACCGGAATGGGGAGATGGAGAGAGGGGATGGGAGAGAGAGGAAGAGAGGAGATGAAGAGAGGGGGAGATGGGGAGAATGGGAGAGGGGGAGAGAGGAGAGTGATGATGGGGGGGGGGGGTGGGGGTGGAGAGGGGGGATGGGAAAGAGAGCGAGAGAAAGAGATGGGAGCGGCGGGGAGAGGAGAGGGGGAAGAGTGGAGGAGAGAAGGGGAGGAGAGCCTGACGTGCGGAAGGTAACCAGATGTGGGCCATGTTGTGTGTTGTCAGGGTTTGTTTGTGGGGGAGAGCGTGTCGGTGGGGAGGAAGGTGAGACGATACCTGCAGGATGTGTGGAACAGGTGTGATCTGCTCGCTTTGCTACTCTTCATCACTGGCCTCGCCCTCAGGTCAGGGTCACTCCAGGAGCTCGTAACTCTCTCCTCTCCTCCTCCCTCCTCTCTCTCTCTCTCTCCTCTCTATCTCTCTCCTCTCCTCACTCCACTCTCCTCTCTCTACCTCTCCTCTCTCTCTCTCTCTCTCTCTCTCTCTCCATCTATCCTCATTCCACTCTCCTCTCTATCTCTCTCCTCTCCATGTCTCTCCTCTCCTCACTCCTCTCCTCGTCTCCTCTCGCTACCGCTCCCCTCTCTCTCTCTCCATCTCTCTTCACTCCACTCTCCTCTTTATCTCTCTCCTTCATTCCACTCTCCTCTCTCTCTCTCTCTCTCTCTCTGTCACCTCTCTCCTCTCTCTATCTCTCTCTTCTCCACTCTCTCCTCTCTCTCTCTCTTCCTCACCTCGCTCCTCTCTCTACCTCTCTCTACACTCTCCCCTCTCTCTCTCTCCTCACTCCTCTATCTCTCTCTCTCCGCTCTCCTCTCAACACTCTTCTCTCCTCTCTATCCCTCTCCTCTCCTCTCTCTTTCCTCTCCCTCCTCTATCTCTCACTCTCTCTCCTCTCCACTCTCCTCTCTCTATCTCATCTCCTCTCTCTCTCCTCACTCTACTGCCCTCATAAGAGCCTCCTCAGAGTATGGAGAAGAGGAGGAGCAATGGGAATGAGCGAGCGAGAGTCTCGCATGTGGAACGTGTTGAGCAGTGATGTGTAGAGGTGTCTATGGTTGACAGGATGCACAAACCAACACACGAGGCCGGGCGGGTGGTGCTGTGTGTGGACTACATGGTCTTTGCTCTGAGGCTCATACACATCTTTGCGGTCCACAAGGAACTGGGACCCAAGATCATCATCGTGGGCAAGATGGTGAGTGACGTTGGCCTTCCTCAACCTGTTGGGTAAGAGAGAGAGAGAGAGAGAATGCTCTGTCCTGTAGCTCAGGGGAGGACCCAGGTTCGGGCAAGTCAAGATATCCTGCGAGTCACTTTGAGACATCTCGAAGACGTGATAAAGCGCTGCATCAAATGCAAAGATTGTTGGAGGTTGTTCGGGCGCTGTTGAGGTTTGAGTGGGGGTGAGGGGGTTGTGGGGAAGCAAAGAGGGGGGGAATGGGGTTGGGCTTTGAGAGCGCAGGTGGCTGTTGAGGGCCAGACATGTGGTTCTAATCGAGTCCATAGGGACGGGAGTCTTGTCAAAGCCAAAGGGTGTGTGGGGTGGATGGCTTCTGTCAGGCAGTGGACGAGCTGAAGGGTTTTTACTTTTGTGGGGAGGGGATAGGTAAGGGAGGGGGTGATGGTGGGGTGGGAGGGCGGGGGGGGGCGGGGGCGGTATAAACAGTGTGGGGTGCGTTAGGAAGGATTTGACCCAAGTGTGAAGCTTAACGACAGCTGCTTTGCAGAACCCGCCAGTTTTTTTGAGGACCGCACAGTCGAGCTGGTGTGTGACGTTCACAGAAAGGGGAACAGAATAGTTGATGGTGATTTCTCTCTCTCTCTCTCTCTCTCCCTCTCTCTCTCTCTCTCTCTCTCTCTCACTCACCACCCACCCACCCCTCAAAAAAAAACACAGGCACCCCCAGGTTTAATCTAATTGCATCCTCCAGCCTCAACGTTAAACTAAAGCTGCCATTTCACTGTTAAGGCAGAAGTTAAAGGCTGTCCCTCGCAACGCTGTTGGAAAGGAGAAGGAAGTTTCTCTCTCTCTCTCTCTCTCTCTCTCTCTCTCTCTGTGTCCTGGCTGACAATTTATGGCACTCCCCCCCCCCCCACTCCCCAGGTTAAAAAAAAAACGGCGGCTCACTTCACGGCCGTTTGCGGGCACTTTGCAGTGGGCAAAATTGCTTTGCCCGCAAATACATGGTCACTGCACTTTACAGTGATTTATTTCATTCGAAGCACTTCAATGCGTCAGCATTGTAGGCGCTGTGTCAAATGCAAGGATTATTCTTTGTGTACACACACACACACACCGTGCAAATCGCTGACCTCTCTTCCCCTCACAGCCTCTTTAAGCTCCAATTAGCGGCTCCCTCCCTTTTTGCTGATCTTGCGATTTAGAGCCGAGCGCGTGAGTGTGTTTCAGTGAGTGTGTGTGTGTTTAAGTGGGTGTGTGAGTGTGTTTGAGTGAGTGAGTGAGTGTGTGTGTGTGTGTTTGGGTGCGTGTGTGTGTTTGAGTGGGTGCGTGTGTGTGTTTCAGTCGGTTTGTGGTGTGTGGGATTGAGTGAGTGTGTTTGAGTGTTGTATTTAAGTGCTGTGTTTGAGTGAGTGTGTGTTTGAGTGAGTGTGTGTTCGAGTGAGTGTATTATGCTGTGTTTGGATGTGGGTGTGTGTGGAGTGAGTTTGTGCTGTGTTTGAATGAGTGCGTGTGGGTGTATGTGTACCCGTGCGCGCGCACACACGCACATTGGTGGGGTGTGACGGGGAGAGAGAAACTCAATTCAGATACACACCGTTCGTAAAATGAAGCCACGATTTGATTTGCAACCACATTCCTGTGTGTCCGTCCCCTTTCTGCTCAGCTCCTGAGAACTCGGGGGTGGGAGTGGGGTCCGAGAGAGAATTCAAGTCCAGCAACGGACAATATTGCCCCCTTTCCCCACCCCCCCCCCCCACAAAAAAAAAATAATGTGGTCACTCAATCCACGACTGTTTGCGGGGACGTCGCAGGGGGCGCAGTCGGCTGCCGCGTTTTGCCCACAAAATACGCAGTCACTCCACTTGACAGCGTATCCCGTGAAGCGCTTTGAGGCGTCTCGAAGACGTGATGAGGCGCTGTGTCAAATGCCGGGATTATAATTATTATTATTAGAACTCCTGGAGTACTCGTCGGGAGTCGGATTGGGGGCTTCTGATCCGCAGCGTGTATCTGCGGCGACCTGTAACCCCCTCCCGCCCGCACAGACGGACACGCACTCCCCCCCCACCCCCACCGCCCGACTGGGTTGCGACGCCCTCTCGAAGCGATGCAAATGGAACGAGAAACCGCTTCAAAGTGTTTGGGGGCTACGAGCGCTCGAGAGAGAGAGAGACCCAATGCTGTGGTGTGTGACCTCCAGATCTCATCTTAAGGTTCATTTCATTTCAGCCCCAACCATAACTAATTCCAAGTCAACTGGGGGTGGTGGGGGGGGTCGAGACCCGACCCAATGCGGTGTGGAAGCGTGAACGAGGGAGAGGGGGGAATTTGCAGCGACTTTCCGAGAGAGAGAGAGAGAGAGAGTCCCGGATCATCGAGTGAGGAAACGGTGTCGATTTATAGGGAATTTCTTCAAACGGAGAGAGAGAGAAAAGTGGGTTCGTAAATTAGGACAACGTTCATAAGTTCCTCAGTTTTGCAGTAGAATAAGCAGTTTTATATATTATATCAGACGGAGGTATATAATATATAAAAAAGAAGCCACCGAGAGGCGCACTGGTCATAGTGTAGTCATAGTTGAGACCCTTTGTGGGGTGGGGTGGGGTGGGTTGTTGATTTAAGCTCCTTAACGCGGTTTCGAGAGAATTCTGTATGATCCCTGTGTATAGTGCGTGCGTGTGCGTGCGTGTGTGTGTGTGCGCGCGCGCTGCGTGCGTGTGCGTGTTTAGTTTCATTGGTGGTACAGGTTTGGATTGTGTGATAATTGTACAGGAACCTTTTTTTATATTAAATTTTGAACAAAAAAAAACGCGACGTTTCGGTTTCACGCGGAGTCTCTTTTCGACGCGTTTTGGATTGAAACGGCCGCCGCCTTCGCTCGGTGTCAACAACAACAACGACGACGACGACGACACGTTAGACTCGTGCAGCGAACGCCATTCGGGTCGGAAAGACGTCCCAGGGCGCTGGACAACCGAGGGGTTTTGGACCTGAGCTGGGAGATGGGCTCAGGAGGGGTGCGGGGCAGGGGGTTTGGGGGGTGATGGGGTTCGGGGGGTGTTGGCCGAAGGTCGAAGAGGAGATGGGGCTTGAAGGAGGCGAGAGAGATGGAGAAAATTCCAAAGGGTTTGGGCAGAGAGGCTGAAGGCCCCGATCGCCAATGGTTCTCGGGGCTTGAACCCACAGCCATCTGACTCTGGAGGAAGTGAGGTCCGAGTGTACGGTTTGGAGAGAGACCGAGAGAGAGAGAGAAGGGTTAATGGTTTCTTCGCGTCCGCTAGTAACTGTACAAACAGCGCCTCTCCCTGCAGACCGTCCCACCTTATCCTAAATTATCCTAAACATTTCCTGAGCGCTGGGTTGAGAGAGCGAGCGAGAGCCTGAGCAAAATAAACAGATCGTCTTGGCTTTGTGGTGGGCGAAGGCACTTTATTGTGACCCGTGCTCTTACACGTATATCCCGTGAAGCGCTTTGAGACGTCTCGAAGGCGTGATAAGGCGCTGTGTCCAACGCGAGGATTATTATTATTAATATTATTATGAAATGGGGCCGAGGGACCAGAGGCAAGTTGACCTAAAGGTCTGGTGTGACCCGCGACGACAAAGACAACTTGTATTTACACACCGTCCCCTCCTCGCAGGTTAGCGTCCCAGAGCGCAAGGCCGTGGCGGAGGAGGACGCAGAGCCGGTGGGGAGAGCGGTCGAAGAGGAAAGTCTTCTGGCGCGAGCTGAAGATGGGGGAGGAGAGGAAGGGGCTGTGAGGACAGAGCGCTTGGAGTTGAAGGTAGGCCCGAGGGAATCTCAACGCTCCCCTGGTGTCAGAAATCCTTGACTGAGCTCAGGCTAAAGCTCCTGGTAGACAGGCCCATGGTGGCCGTGGAGGGGATCCTTGGCATTTTGTCCATCAGTTTGGAGGAGACCTTCCTCCTGAAGGCCGACAGGGTGCCATTGTTTGCCAGCTCGTGGTAAAGCGCGGTGAACACAGCTACCGTCTCCTCATAGCTGTCCCTGGCGGAGATCTCGAAGAAGGGGCAATTGAGGGCGCGGGCTACGCCACCCCCTTCCTCCTCGGTCACCATGCGGTCGTACTGGAGGTCCTTC
>NW_024704772.1:3141776-3172219 GCF_018977255.1 Callorhinchus milii | reverse complement strand
CACTCCCCTTCTTCACCCATCATTCCCCCTCCCTCCCTCCTCACACCCCCCTCACTCCCCCTTCACTCCCTGTTTTACCTGTATATCTGGGTGGTGATCTGCTGCTCTTGATAAGGTCACTTTGATCTAAAGATTCCACCAACCAAGTGAGAGCATTTGTGCAGTAATCCACCTGGATAGAGAGTGACAGAGAGAGTAACGTCACACACACACACACACACACACACAGGAACACACACACCCACATACGCACAGTCACACTCACCCACACACAGAGTAACACACACGCAGAGTAACACAGTGTGTATGTGTGTGTGACTTACTCTGTGTGTTACTCTGAGTGTGTGTGTGAGACGTTACTCTTGAGTGCCAGTCGAGTGGAGGCGCTAACCGGGTGGTGCACTGGGGGGAGTGAGGAGATCAGTGAGGGTGAGAGGGAGGTACCAGAGAGTGAAGGGATTTGAACACGAGTGGGGAAGATCTTGAAGTCGATGTGTTCGGTGATGGAGAGACAGTGGGAGACCCCACCCAAACCCCCACCCAAACCCCCACCCACACCCCCACCCACACCCCCACCCATAGCCACGCACGCACACACACAGAGAGAGAGAACCAAGACGTCACCTCCTCCTCCAGTATCCTCAGCCTCCGTTCATGCTCACGGATGTCCGTCATGTACTTCAAGATATTGTCGACCCTACAAAGACGTACAAATTCCCCGAAATTCAGCCCCGTCTTATGGCGCGAAAGTCCTAACGACGCCCCGCGTTAGCGTAACGCCTTTCACGAGGGTTGGCAGAGTCTGGGAGCGTTTAAGGCTGTTCCTGGACGGACTTCGTGAGAAGGAAAAAATTTTCAGGGATGTGTGGGGAAAGAGCGGGGGAGAGCGGGACTGATCGGGTGGGTGGCCAATTTGCCGTCACAGGCACGATGGGCCGAATGGCCTCCTTCGGTGCTGTGTTTTGTGCGCGCGGTTGGCTACCGAGTTTCGCCCACAAGGCACACAGTCAATTCACTTTACAGTGTATCCCGTGAAGCGCTTTGAGACGCCTCGAAGACGTGAAAAGGCACTGTGTCGAACGCGAGGATTACTCGTTGTTATTACTAATATTCTACGGCTCTACGAATCCCCGGCTTGGGGTTAGGAGTGCGAAGAATGGCTTACTTTTGCCCCGTCCTTTTCAGCCTCTCCCCATCTCGTTCCCTGTTCAGCTTCTCGCGGTTGACGAGATAGTTCTCCTTCTGCACCATCTCCCAGGTCATCAACTTACTGGATGCCAACTTCGAAAGATCCATCACTACATGAGGCAGAAAAATCTCTCGTGCTTGAATCTTGGCCAACAGCCCCAAGACTGTGACCCTCTTCCCATCCAATTTTGCCCACAAAATATACGGTCACTACACTTTACAGTGTATCGTGTGAAGCGCTTTGAGACGTCTTGAAGACGTGATGAGGCGCTGGATCAAAATGCAAGGATTATCATTATTATTATATATTAATATTATTATTATTATGAGCTTAGCTCATGCTGGAGGGTGAGTAAGGAAGTCTAACTCATCAGCCAACCCAATGCAAGGCCAACACAGCGCAGGTGAGCAAAGGTGGGGGAGGAAGAGGAAGATAGAGGAGGGTCTCTTACTGAAGTGCTTCCTCTTGACGGAGCTGACTTTCCTGATGTTACGTTTGATGATGAGGTTGATGTGACTGAGGATGATGAAGGGAGGAGCCAGCGCAGGGTATTTGTGATACTCCACGATCAGGTTATAGCGCTGGAACTTCCAGTAAATGTCGCTGTTCCCCTGAACCTTCGAGAAGGTGTAGCTGGAAATAGAGACATGAGGAGGAAAGTTACACACGGACACTTGGCTCCCAGAACGAGTGTGGAGTCCCAGTACCTCACCAGTTAGAGCGCTCGTCTCGCAAGCGAGAGGACCTGGGTTTGATTCCCGGGCAGAACAAAACCTTAAGCAAGTTTCCTTACTCCTTACCTCTGTTTACCCGATTGGAACCTGGTTGTTAGTCGATTGGTGGATCGCTTTCCGGAGATAATAATCCCTCCTAAATTTGGTCACTTGAATCCACGGCTGTTTGTGGGACACTGCTGTGCGCCATTGGCAGCCGCGTTTCGCCCACAAAATACAATCTACTTTACCGTATATCCTGTGAAACGCTTTGAGACAATTACGCATAGAAATGTCCCAAAAACAGTCATGGATTGAGTGACCAATTTAATTCTACTATTTATTATGTTTTTTCGGAAGGAATTATTACCTCCGGAATTATTACAATCGGGTTCCTACTTACTGCCGGGTAAACAGAGGTGTGCGTGAGGAGTAAGGAAACTCGCCTAAGGTTTCTTCTTGCCCGGGAATCAAACCCAGGTCCTCTTGCTTGCGAGGCGAGGGCTCTATGATGATGGACAAGAAGATGCGGAGGGAGGTCTTAGGTTCCTATGATGGAGGGAGGTTGTACTGCACCTGAACATGGCGATGAGGAGGTTGACCAGGAGGATGTTGGCCACCAACAGAAAGACTACAAGTAGGACAATCACCAGCCAATTGGCATAGGTGTTGATGCAAGGAGGCAGATCGTCCATGACCATGGAGATGGGGTCATTGGTGCAGTTAACGGTACTGATGAACGCAGCTACAATAGAACATGTGGAGTCAGAGCACAGCACACGTTACACACACAAGCATTTCACGGCTGTACGTGTGTATGATGTGTGGACACACACACACAAATGCACACATACACACATGCACACATACATGCACACATATATGCACACGTGCGCACAGACATACACGCACGCACGCACATGCACGTGCTGACTAGGAACCTCACCATCGATCTCATTCAGTGGGATTTGGCCGAAGATCTGGAGGTAGGGTCTGTAGAAAACCCGACGGAAAATCCAGCTGAGCCGAGCTTCTCCAGGGTGCAGGAGCCCCTGTGTGGTCACCCCGTAAGCCACCAGCCAGATCCCCAGAAAAAACAGGAAGAAAAAGACATCCTTCATCTGGGACAAGAGAGAGAGAGAGAAAGGGGGAGAGAGAGGAAGAGGGAAGACTGTGAGAAAGATCCGTCAGTCGGACATTATAACACATTCCCCTATTCCCCTGGAGTTCGAGAGGCCAAACAAAGCCCAACGACTGAGAGGTCTCACACACACACACACACACACAGCCCCATCTCCATAGAATCATAATAATAATCCTTGCATTTGATATAGCGCTTTTCACGTCGGGAGGACGTCCCAAAGCGCTTCACAGAACACACTGTAAAGTGAATTGACTGTATATTTGTGGGCGAATGCGGCAGCCAATTGCGCACAAGTCCCACAACAGCAAAACCAATTTATATTGTTTGTGGGTATATTAGCCTGAGTAGGAAACTGCCATTCCCTTGCGGATAATCATCACTTCAAGCAGTGCCAACCCGAGTCGCTCCACTAGAATCATAGAATCGTACCGCACAAAAAGAGGCCATTCGGCCCATCGAGTCTGTGTCGGCTCTTTGAATAGAGCAATTAATGTCAGTCCCACTCCCCGGCCCTTTCCCCATAACCCGCAAACCCGTCCTCACATACCCGTCACCGCGTTTTTAAAAGTTGTTATCGAATCGGCCTCCACCGCCCTTTCCGACACCTCCTAACCTCTGGAATAATCCAAATGATAATAGAACTCCCCCAGTCTCCAAATCCACCTGCCCGAAATTAAGATGGGAAAAGACCCCCTCCCTTTCCCCTACCCCTCTCTCCCCCACAATCCCACCCCACTACCCGCCCCCCCCCGCCCCATCCCACCCCCGCTCGCCCCAACGTGGTTTTCTCCTTGAAGCAGTGCACAGTGTTGTCCAGTCTTTTCTGTCTGTCGGAGTCGTGGCTCAGTCCCAGAGAGCTGCTCACACAACTACAAGCAAAAGAAAACACACACACGGCCATTATATATATATATACACACACACACAAAAAAAACTCTGTTAGAATGGAATGCGCTCTCTCTCTCTCTCGCCCCCCCCTGCTCACCTAATTCCGGAGAGTATTAGGCGTAGGTTGGCGAGAGCCAAGGCTTTATGGGGGGGGTGGGGAGAGCCCAGAGTGTGCATTGGGGGCAACTGATGGGAGTCTAACCAACTAAACCCACAAAGCTTGGCCACTGATGGGATGGGGAAAGAGTCAAAACGCCAGCCGTGAAACACAGATGGAGCTTGTCGTAAGCCAGGGCTGGTGGCAGAGCGGAGGCAGCGGGTAGAGGGGTGGGCGGCGGGGGGTAAGCAAATCAGGTAGGTAGGGAGGTGCGAGGGGAGAAAGGGGCACGTGCCATTTCCACTCCTCTGCCCCGACGCCACCAGATTCTCGGGAGCACCGAAGCTCTCAGCCTCACAGCAACGAATACGAGTGCCTTTCACGTCGGGAGGAGAATAATAATAATAATGATAATAGTAAATAGTAATGCCCGCATTTGACCCGGCGCCTTATCGCGTCGTCGAGACATCTCAAAGCGCTTCACAGGATGCACTGTCAAGTGAGGTGACCGTGTAGTTTATGGGCGAAACGCGGCAGCCGATTGCGCCCAGCGACGTCCGTCCCCGTGGGTTGAGTGACCACGTTGTTATTTTTTTGGTCTCAAAGCCTGGTGCCTGCTTTTGGGGGGTCGGGGAGGGGGAGGTGGGGTGGGGCAGAAGGGGAGAGCAAAGAGCCTTAGTGAGTTCAGCCTCTCCCGCTCACTAAATGGCCCATCGCTCTGGGGAGGTTAGTGTTGCTGGAATGGCCCAGTTCCCTGGAACGCCGCCCGGCTGACATTCCGGAACGTTCCAGGCAACAACGACGTGAGAGACAGGAAACCGATCAGCCGGGTCACTGGCCCGTGACTCCACTCTCCGCCCAGACCTTGGGAGGCAGCAGTTTCCCTTTGTCAACATGTCTCTCTCTCTCTCTCTCTCTATCCTCGCCAAGAGAGAGAGAGAGAGAGAGAGAGAGCGCCAAACGACCACAGAGCTCACACAGGGCTCTGCAACCACATCAAATGACTTTCACGTCAGGAGGACGTCCCGAGTCCCTGGACAGTCAGACGTCCGCACCCAGGCTGGGATTTGGGACCAGGAGGGGTGGGGGGGGCGCAGGGAGGGAGGGTACTGAAGGCACAGTCCAAGAGGAGGGTCTTGAGACGGCTCTTGAAAGAGACGAGGGAGGGGGCGAGGCAGAGGGACTGATCCAGTTCCACACAGGGCTGGTCAACTCACTGCCCGTTGACCCAGTTTACAACGTCTCACTGTCTCCTCGTGCCTCACAGGGAATCACTGGTCGAGCGTAGTGACTGTTCACTTTGTAAGCGTCTATCTCAGGGACACAGCAAACTCCCGCAAAGGTGTAGAGGATAATAATAATAATCCTTGCAATTGATACAGCGCCTTATCACTCCGTTGCGATGTCTCAAAGCGCTTCACAGGATACACTGTAAAGTGGAGTGACTGTGTGCGCGCGTGTGTTTTGTGGGTGAAAGGCGGCAGCCGATTGCGGCAGATTGAGAAAGAGGAAGAGAGACAAAGAGAGAGAACGAGACAGAGAGAGAGAGAAAGATGGAGAGAGAGAGAGACAAAGAGACAGAGCTGGGTTTGACAGTAAGAGGTAATTATGAGCACAGGCACAGTCCCACCGTCTGTCTGAGTGGATGTAATCTGCACACAATACACACTGAGCTGGTCGGAGACAGCAGTGGCTCAGTAACCAGCTTATTCAACGCATTTGTGCCTTTATACCTCCCCCCTCCTCCCACCCCACCCCAACCCCTACTCCCTCCCCCACTCCCCATCCCCTCCCCCATCCAGCTAAAAGCTGCCTCGTGAGCTGTCGTTTACCTCCACCCTCCCCACTCTCCCCCCTCCCCACCCTCACAATCACCCGTTGCTAGGTTTCTGCCCAGGGTGACCTGACTCTTTGCTCCGCTCCACTGGGCATCTCCATCAAGCCTGGCACGGTGCCACACACAGAGCGGGCACAGCCGTACCTCGCGATGATATAATATAATAGATGTGATACTATAATACAAGCCGATATAACGCGTGGCCAGTGGCCAAGGCTCCCGGAATCCCAGGGCGCCCTTAACTATAATAGCCCTCCCTATCGCGTCCTGGCAGTGGAGTAAAACGTGCAGTGATGTGCTTTCAGGCACGCGCATTGTCAGCCGGCCAATGCCCCCCACACGCAGCCCGACACAGTGACGAATGACGTTAAACTCTCTCTCTCGCTCTCTCCCCCCGTCTGCCTGTTCGGGCGAACGTTAAACATCTCCCGCAGCTCTGTTCGAAAAGAGAAGGGAGTCTCTCTCTCTCTCTCTGTGTGTGTGTGTGTGTCCTGGATGACAATCCCCCAGATACAATCGCTCACTCGCTCTGCGCCTGTTTGTGGGACGCTGCTGTGCACCATTTGAGGGCATGTTGCCCACAAATTACACAGTCACTGCGCTTGACCGTATAATCTTGAGAAGCGCTTTGAGATGTCTCAGTGACGTGATAAGGCGCTGTATCAATTGCGAGGATTATTATTATTATCATTGTACACCCTCCACTTCTTCGCGGTCAGAACTTTACAGTAGATCTTGCGAAGGGCTTTGCGACGGTGAGGTAAGATGCGAGATCGAATGCGTCGTTTGGATCACGACTGAAGAGCTTCCTCTTTGACCGTATTTACTGTCACCTCCTCCCCTCCTTCCACACACCCCACCCCCCCCCCCCCCAACCCCCGTGCTGTTAATCGCTCCGGGACGCTGTGGAAATGCAAGCTGTTGTTGCTCCCCCCATCCCCAGTACTGCGCTGGAGCACAAGTCGGGGACTTACGTCTCACTTTGCTCGGCAACTCACGCTCGCTATCTGTAGAAGCCGGAGAATTCCATCAAGGACCAGCTGATCATGGCGGCATCTTCAGCGCTGCTGGGCGGAAAACAACAACAACAACCGACATTAATACGGCGTCTTTCACGTCGGAAGGACGTCCCAAGGCGCTGGACCGTCTGGGATTTGGACCCGAGTTGGGGGTCGGGATCAGGAGGGTGGGGTGGAGGGGGGGGGTGGGGGGCGTAGAAGGGTGACCTAAAGCGCAGTTGGTCGAAGAGGTGGGTTCGCGAGACGCGGCTTCAAGGGATTTGAAAACGGACTCGGAACGAGGTGAAGCGAAGGTGGGAGAGAGGGAACTAGTGAAGGGGGGGGTCGGAGAGGGAGCGAGCGAGGGGGCGAGGGAGATATGGCTGAAGTTCCCGGCTCTCTACGTACCACATCACCTGCTTGTGAAATTCCATCATTTGCTTCGCTGTTGCTGTGATGGCTCCGGCTGACAGTTCCTTGGGAAGGCCCTTCAAAGCGTCCTCCAGCCACTGACAGAAGGCCTGCGGGGGGGGTAGGGGGCATGTTAGACAGCTCAGCCCGCTCAAGTCAACCCTCTCATCCCTGGTATCGTGTGCGCGTCTGTGTAAGAAAACCTGCCTCGGATCTCGCCCTGCCCGCCCGGGAATCGAACCCGGGTCCTCTTGCTTGTGAGGCGAGTGCTCTAACCCCTGAGCCTCAGGACTCCACACACCAGTGCAATACACCATGTCGTCTGAGCCAACTGCGTTACACAGAGAGTGACCTGCCCTAAATGTACAGGAGAACTTTTGACACAGCTTTCCCTTACATACAGATAAACAATAGTAAATAAATTGCACTTGATATAGCGTCTTATTATAATAAGACTGCGGAGTGCAGGGACTGTGTTATTTGTGGGCGAAACGCGGCAGCCAATTGCACACTGCAGCACTGCCCAATGCAAGGGGAGAGGGAGAAGGGGAGGGAGGAGGGAAAGGGGGGAGTGTTCCCCCAGGACTCACCTTGTGGTCGAAGGCTCGGAGCTCCCACATGACCTCGGCCACAGTACCCAACATGCTGGGCACCAGGTAGAAGCAGCTCGCCCTCAGCAGCTGGCTGACCAGCAGAGCCCCGCTTTCTGCTAGGATCCCCCGCACAAGGTTCTTCCTCAACTCAAAGTCCTCCACTCGCTGGGAGACAAGGCACGGGTTAGTCTCACATACGCACACACAACGCACACGCACGCGCGCGCGCACAGAACACACACGTCACCTCTTTGACGACGCCCAGATGAACGAGATCCTGTACAAACTTCATGACGCTGGAGTTTGCGTCCCTGTGGTTGAGGGTGGCTGCAGCGATGGCACAGCGGATGATCAAGGACATGACGGGGCTCTGGATCAATGTCACGGGGCTGCGCTGGATAAACCTGGGGAGACAGAGAGAGACCGGAATCTTCAAAGCGTCGGGAGGGCGTTTGGAGTAACGTTAGCTACTGAGTCCTCCCCCACCCCTCCCCTCTTTGCCGGGCGTTTCCCCGAGTTACCTGGTCGCCAGTCGGAACAGGTCGTCCACCGTGTCCGGATGGTTCTGGAAGCCGCTGGGCTGTTCTAGAAGCTGGAATGTTGGACCGCAAAACGCCTGGAGGACACGTGAGGTTTTGGTCAAGAAAAAAAAATAAAAATTGAAACATTCGGGAAAAAATTCTTCTCCGCTCTCCTCTCCCCCCACCGGATTAGTACCAATCCTGACATTTGATCCAGCGCCGCATCACGTCGTCGAGACGTCTCAAAACGCTTCACAGGGTACGTTGTACAGTGTAGTGACTGTGTATTCCTTGGGCGAAACGCAGCAGCCAATTGCGCACAGCAGCGTCCCCCACAAACAGCCGTGGATTGACGCGACCGAATTATTATTATTATTTTATTTTGAAGGGATTACCCCCCCCGGAAAAGGCATCCGCCGATCGACTAACGACCGGGTTCCTACTTACTGCTGGTAAACAGAGGCGTGTGTGTGTGTGTGTGTGGAGTAAGGAAACTTGCCCAACGTTTCGCCCCATCCCTCCCGGGAATCGAACCTGGGTCCTCTCACTTGCGACGCGAGCGCTCTGACCACTGAGCTACAGGGACTCCATGAAAAACTCCAGGGAACTGTCCAGGGAAAGGCAGCCTTACCTGCATCATATCCAGCAGCCCGTATGTGCAGCTCTCCTCAGCACCATATTCATCCACCAGAATACTGCCCAGGTACAGGAAACAGGAATGCTGGTATAGCTGGTATACGCTCACCATCTGGGGGAGAGGGGGGGGGAGAGAGAAGGAGCGCGGGAGAGAGACGGAAAGCAAGGGAGAAAGGGGGAGAGCGAGAGAGAGAGAGAAAGAGCGAGAGGGAGAGAAAAAAGGAACAAGAAGAATTTGTTGCAAGGAACAAATTAGAGATGCAAAATTAAGAGGGTCAGAGAGACAAGGGAGAGGCACAGAGAACAAAGGAGAAGAGACAGAGTAAAATAAAGGCAAAACAAACAGGAGATGAAGGCAAATCCATATTAGAGTGAAACAGAGAGAGAGAGAGAGAGAGAGAGTGAGTGAGGGAGAGGACAGAGAGAGAAAGTGATTAGTTCAGCAAAAACAAGTCCTGTCCAGACAGTGAAACCACACACACTGATACAATGGCAGAGGCATTTCATTGTTGGACTGGCACTGGCTTCAGCGAGGATGGCAACACATTCAGACGGACAACCGAGCAGAGCAATGCCCTAAAGTTGTTAACATAATAGTAATCCTTGCATTTGATATAGCGCCTTATCATGTCTTTGAGACAGAGACAGACAGACAGAGAGAAAGAGAGACAGACAGAGGGAGAGACAGACAGACATACCTGAGACACCAGGGGCTGGATTAACGTGGCTGATCCCTTACCCACGCATCGGATGGCAAACCTCAGACACCGACAGCAACGCTCTACCATGCGATTGTCTGCCTGGTGCCTAAACAGTGTCTCGGAGATGATGGGCCAGATCTGTGGCAATTAAGGAGTTCAAAATAAAAGAATTAAGCACTCAACAAGGCACTGGCAAATCACCACCACGGCCACAGGGGTGAAGGGCAGGGAGGGGGTGGGGGTGGGGAGGATGGTCGAAGGCACGGTCGAAGAGGAAGGTCTTTACACGGGACTTGAAGGAGGCAAGAGAATGGGGGTGAGGCGGAGGGATTGAGGGACCTGAAGCAGGTTAGGACACGTTGGGGTTAGGAGGTCAGAGAGGTAAGTGGGGGGAGCAAAACCGTGGAGGACAACAACAACAAAAACAACAGCAACACAGCGCCCCTCAGGCAGGGTAGGGTCCCAGAGCGCTTGACAGTGGCGGAAACGACACCGGAAGGTGACCGTAAGCACTGGCTAACTACGAGAGAAACTGAGAGGTGAGTTCTTATCGAACGGTTTCCTCACCTCCTGAATGACCTTCTGGCAAGGATGGGGTCTCCCTTCAGCCACTACAGGGTTTGTGTGTCTGGGGTTAGAAGAGAGTGCGTTACAACAGCAACAACTACACATTTACACAGCGCCTTTCATGTCGGGAGGACGTCGCGAGGCGCTGGACACTCGGGGATTTGGACCCGAGCTGGGGGTTGGGATCGGGAGGGTTGGAGAGTGGGGGGCAGGAGGGTGACCGAAGGCACGGTCGAAGAGGAGGGTCTCGAGACGGGCCTTGAAGGAGGCGAGAGCGGGAGGGAGCGAGGCGATGGGAATGTGTGATGGCTCACTTAGTGAAGGAGGTCAGGGAAGGGGTGATTTAAAGACAAGACAGTCCACTGGCTCAAATCCCTTCTCTCCCCCCCCCGCCCCCACCTCTCTCTCATACACCACATTATCCACCAGGTTTGCAAGACGCTGCTGTGCGCAATTGGTGCCGCGTTTCACCCATAAAATATACTTCAGTCACCCCACTTTACAGGGTATCCTCTTAGTGGAGTCCTGTAGCTCAGTGGTTAGAGCACTCGCTTTGCAAGTGAGAGACCTGAGTTCAATTCCAGGCAGAGGGCGAAACCTTGGACAAGTTTCCTTACTCCACACAGAGCCTAATAATAATCCCTCCAAAACCAAAAACAATAATAAATTGGTCATTTTCAATCCACGACTGTTTGTGGGACATTGCTGTGCGCAATTGGCTGCCGCGTTCGCCCACAAATATACAGTCAATTCACTTTACAGTCTATTCTGTGAAGCGCTTTGGGACGTCCTCCCGACGTGAAAAGCGCTATATCAAATGCAAGGATTATTATTATTATTATTAAGTGTTTTGAGACGTCTCAACGACGTGATAAGGGGTCGTATCATTATTTATTCATCACAACCCTTCTTCCGTTCCCCATCATCCCTCCTCTCTGGCGCTCGCCAGTTAAACACCAGTTCGACGAGGCAGAGAATGGCCTCGCCAACTGACTCGACGGCAGAGCCTGGCGCTGCCACCCACCCTCCCCAAGTACTCGCTGATCCGTACCTGAAGATGGCTGCCAACCTGTCAAGCCACACAGCGGGGTCGTTAGACACCCCACTGGTCAGCTCAGCCGACAGCAACTGCAAGAAGAAGAAAAAAAAACAGCAGAGCAGGTTGAGGTGAGTTGGCATCACAACACCACCACAGTCAACAGCCCACACACTACTGCTCTCCCTCGAGAAAATCAATGCCCTTAAACCAGGCAAGGGTGGAGATACAACTTGGGTGTCTCTGACACACTCGGAAACCCATCACCGTGGCTTAAGAGTCTCCAAACCCAACTGAGAATTCCCCACATCCCACCCACACCTGGAAACCCCAGAGAGAGATGGTTGGAATGTGCTCTCTCTCTCTCTTCCTGAAAGGACCCATAAAATATACAGTCAATTCACTTGACAACTCCTGAGGAGAGGGGGGGTCACACACAAGGTCAACTCCTCACGCCCCCGAGAGGTTAGCGATAAGAGACTGGACAGACATCTCGACATTCCTCACCTTCTTCAGCGCGGAGACTTGCACCAAGCACAGAGCCTGGAACGTCTCCTGGATCTTCTCAGTCGGGAGTCGGGCCAACACCAGGGAGATACCTGGCGGGCGACAAGAGGATGGGAGTCAATCGGGCTCAATCCACGCCTGTCCGTGGGGGACCCCGCCGTGCGCAATCGGCTGTCGCGTTTCGCCCAGAAAATACACAGTCGCTCCACTTTACAGCAACAGCGCCCGACTCTGCCACAGCAATCGATCGGCTGCCATGTTTCGGCCCGCAGAACACACAGTCACTCCGCTTGATAAGTGTATCCTGTGAAGCGCTTCGAGACGTCTTGTCGAAAACAGAAGGGAGCTTCTCTCTCTCTCTCTCTCTCTCGGTGTCCTGGCTTTCCTGACCGCGCTGCTGGTGACTAGAGTTAATCACGACAGCGGGAACCCTAACCCTGTAAAGCTTCCCCTCGCCGACCCAGCGCAGCGAGTACCTCGGAGCAGGCCGATGGAGGCATCGTGGGAGGTGGCGAGGGTGTCGAGGGACCAGGCTATCTGCAGCAAGCCCTCAAAGTGCTGAGTCATGGCGTCCCGACACACCACACAGATGTTCTGGATGGAGTTGGCTGTGGCATTGGCCAGCTCCTTCTGCTTCAAGCGCTGAGTCAAGAAATTCAACACCGGCTCTGTGGGTGTGGGTGGGAATATCTCAGGCAAGTTTCCTTACTCCACACGTGCGCACACACACACACGCGCACACGCACGCACACATACGCGCACACGTACCAGTAAGTAGGAACCTGGTTGTTAAGTCGAAAAAATAAATAAATCGCATTACACTCCCATCTCTGTCACACACCATCTCCCTCGCCCGTTCACTCATTCTCCCCCACGATCTCACCCCGATGTTATGTTCATGAGATGAGTTGGTACCACTTTGATTGCACAAACGTGTGGTCACTCAATCCACGACTGTTTGCGGGGACGCTGCTGCTGCGCGCAATTGGCTGGCGCGTTTCGCCCACAAAATGCCCAGCCACTCCACTTGACAGTGTGTCCTGCGAAGCGCTTCGAGACGTCTCAACGACGTGATGAGGCGCTGCACCAAATGCAAGCATTATTAGTAGTAGCATTGTTACTGACCCAGGCACTGTGTGTTGTTATTGATGTACTCGCCCACCTCCCCCAGTAGCTGGATTCCGGAGTGCTGCACCGCCAGGTGTGTGTTGTCAGGGAGATGGATCACCGCCTGTACCACATCCGCCAACCTCTGCTCCTTCTCCCTACGTCAAGAGGAAGGCAAGAGAATGAGCAGCCGAACTGCGCTGTGCGAGGGGCGCTGTGGATATAGTGCTGTGCGTGTGCGCCGCCCGCCCCCGGCCTCAAACTCACGGGTTCAGGTTTTTGACTAATGCGGTGATAATGAATAGCACGGCTTCGGTTTCCTCCCAGGCCGGGCTGCCCTCCTTCAGCGTCGAATACAACTGCAATAGAGGAACATAAGTGCCCGGTTACCTTAATTATCACAACTAATAATAATCCTTGCGTTCGCCTTACCACCTCGTTGAGGGTCTGTACAGAGTTTTGCGCGTATAACTGTAAACCGTGTGTTTTGTGGGCAAAACGTGGCAGCCAATTGCGCACGGAATTTTTTTGGAGGATTATTATTATTAGGCCAATCCTACTTACTGCTGGGTAAACAGAGGCGCGTGTGTGTGTGTGTGTGTGTGTGTGTGGAGTAAAGAAACTTGCCGAGGGTTTTGTCCCGGCTTGGAATCGAACCTGGGTCCTCTCGCTTGCGAGAGCGCTAACCACTATGCTACGGTACAGTTACAGGCTCCAATCCTCCAGGAAGACCCAAATCCCTCTGCCTTGCCCCCTCGTACCCCATCTTCAGGTCCCAGCTAAAGACCTTCCTCTTCGACCGTGTCTACGGTCATCTCCCCCCTCCCTCCAGCTCAGTCGAGTGCTCTGTGATACTACACTGCATGAGGGGGCGCTGTGGGCGAAACACTAGCTGCTGTTGTTGTTGTTGTTGTTGCTACCCCCGCCTCCTCCACAGTAACAGGTTAACCCTGTGTATTGAGAACCGGCTGATCGCCTGAAGGTCTGTAACTCCAGCCCAGCTCTCGTTCCCCACTCACCCTCGAGAAAAACTCAGAGGCCCCGATCAGGAACAGCACGTCTTTCAGGAGATCAGAGACACGCAGCCGGAACTCGAAGAAATCATCCGTCTCCTCCAGAACACCCTCCTGTAACAGAGGGAGGAGTGGGTCAGCCAGCCAGCACTGCGCTGGTCAGTGAGCGAGTGAGTGAGAGTGAGTCAAACACACACGTATACACACAGGCGGACACACACACGGACAGGCACACACACGCACAGACAGGCACACGGACAGACACACACAGAAGAACGCACACACAGACACAGATGGCCACATGGACACAGACGTACACAGATGGACACACACAGACAGACGCGCGCACACACACACACAGACAGACGAGCGCGCACACACAGACACACACACACACAGGGACGCACACACAGACGGGGACACACACACACAGGCGGGGGACACACACACAGATGGGAGGGACACATACACTGACGGGGGGGGGAACACACGTACGTGGTCGGGATCCATCTGGGAGTGGAATGTGAGCGACTGGATGAGTCTCTGGAAATAGGGCCTGAAGACGTGGTTCATGGAATGGTCCTTCATCTTGTGCAAGGTCTCGGCCAGCCGGTACCAGAAGTTAAACGTGATCTCAGCCACCTGTTAGGGCAACACCTGCCGTCAGCCTCTGACCTCCTCCTCCCTCCCCACCCGGCCTCGCTCCCTTTCCCCCCCACACCTCACTCCCTCCCTCACCCGCCTCATCCTCCCCCACACCCCCCGAGCCCTGCCTCACATCACCCCCACTACCACCCCAGCACGTCAGATGAAACCCATCCTCCCCCAGGTCACCTAAAGCAAGGTTTAAAGGTTAGACAGCCCAACTCCCCCAGCCACACAGCAGAGTCAGGCCCAGGGTATGAAGGGGCTCCTGCCCCAGGTTCCTGGGGATGTCAGCTCACCTCGTACTGTTCGTGGCTCACACAGTTGAGGATGAGGTCGAGGGTTTTGAGATCTCCCAGGCCCTGTCCCGGGGAGCGGATCACCATCTCCAGCAGCGTCTCTGCCAACTCCGTGAAGATCCGGCAATAATTCAGCGCTCTGCACCACCGACACTCGGGATATCAGCAAAGGATCGCTGCTGGTAAAGCCTGGCACCAACTGCCACTCGCTACCAGCCTGACACACACACACACTCACTCCCAACACATTGCCTGACACACACACACTCCCAACACACAACCTGACACACACACTCTCCCTGCTCCCAGCCTACAACACACACACACTACAATGCTATCACACACCCTCTCCCCATGCTGTGGGAGCCCCAGTCCTGCACCTACTTGTCCATGTCCTCACAGGCCACGGCGGTCTGATAGGCCTCCTCCAGAGCCGTCACCCCCTCCTGTAGCTGCAGGGCCAGCCGCAGGTTCTCCTGTAAACTCTCCACTGCGTATAGCGCCGCGCACACACAGTCGCTCGCCACCTCGTGCAGGTTAGAGGACGTCTGGTTGTGTCTCTAGAACCCAGCAACAGACAAGCAAGAAAGTGACAGTCTCATCTCTCCCCCACATCAGTTACAGCACAGGTTACATGGGAGTAAACTCCCTCTACACCAGCCATCCAGCGAGGACTCAATTTGATAATAATAATAATAATAATCCCTGCATTTGATGCAGCGCCTTATCACGTCTTTGAGACGTCTCAAAGCCCTTCGTGGGACACACCGTAAAGTGAATCGACTGTATATTTTGCGGGCGAAACGCAGCAGCCAATTGCGCACAGCAACGTCCCACAAACAGCCGTGGATTGAGCGACCGAATTATTATTATTTATTTTTGATGGAATTATTAACCCGGGAAACGCGATCCGCCAACTGACTAATTTTAATAACCGCAAGGTAAACAGAGGGGCGGCGGTGGTGATGGTGGGGGGGGATAAATGAAACTTGCCCCACGTTTCGCCCTGTCTGGGAATCGAACCGTGTCCTCTCATTTGCGAGGCGTCTAACTACTAAGCTACAAGATATCCAGAGAAGTTACGCTTGTATAGCGCCTTTCACGTCAGGAGGATGTCCTAAAGCGCTCGCAGTCAGGGATCCGCAGTGGGTCACTCACCAGCACCTGAAAGAGAGCCACGAGGAGCTGGCTGCTGGCGACGTGGTCTGTGTGTAGGACTCCCAGGTTAATCCAGCTCATCAGGCAACGGAAGACTTTAATCATCAGCTTCTCGTTGTGGCCACATCGCTCCATACAGGCCGTCTGCACGACAACAACTTGCATTTACACAGTGGTGGATCACGACGCGGGACGGTGGGGACGGTTGGGGGGGGGGGGGGGGGGGAAGTGACCATAGGCATGGTCGATGAGGAAGGTCTTCCCTGAAGATGGGGGAGGGGTTAAAGCGGAGGGATTGAAGGAGAGGGTGACAGAGCAGCGGCTGAAAGCGAGGACGCCAATGATGGAACGGAGGGGACAAGGGGTGTGCAGGAGGCCGGAGCCAGTCGAGCGGAGGGTAGCGGGTCGGGGAGTAAGCAGGAGAGGTAGGGAGGTGCCAGGTCACCTTTAAAGCTACCTCTTCACTAACCCTCCTCCCACCTCCTGCTTACTATCCGTCCCTCTCTCACACACACACACAAACACTTGTAATAATAAGTCTTGCGTTTGATACAGCGCCTTATCACGTCTTCGACTAACTGTGTAGTTTTGTAGTTTGTGGGCAAAACACGGCAGTCAATTGCGCACAGCAGCGTCCCCACATACAGCCGTGGATTGAGTGATCAAATTATTCTTTTTGAAGGGATTATTACCCCCTCAAAAGCGATCCCCCAATCGCCTAACAACCGGGTTCCTACTTGCTGGGTAAACAGAGGCGTGTGTGTGTGTGTGTAGACTAAGGAAACTTGCCCAACATTTCTCCCGGCCTGCTCGGGAATCGAACCCAGGTCCTCTCGCTTGCGAGGCGAGTGCTCTAACCACTGAGCTACAGGGACTTGCTTCACTGTACCCTGTGTAACTGGCGGGTAGCAGTCGCCCACCCCACGCTGGCTCACCAAAAGCCCAATGACAATGCTGGCATGGTACGCCAGGTCCTCGATGACCTCCGTCCTGCGGTTGGCGCCGATTCGCAGCGAGCGGCTGTGCACCTCCTCCGGCAGCACGGTGAGGATCTCCAGCAGGAACGGGAGCGCTGTCTCGTCGTTGCCGTACCTAGGAGACGAGGAGACGCTGGTGTCAGCCTGTGGCTCGGTCAACGGCAACAACAATAATCATTGCATTTGATACAGCGCCTTAGCACGTCTTCTGGGACGTCTCAAAGCGCTTCGCAGAATATACTGTAAAGTGTAGTGACTGTGTATTTTTGTGGGCGAAACGCATCAGCCAACCAACACCCACACACACACACACACACAACCAACGCAATAAAGTCACTCACTTCTCAGTTAAGGTCTGCACACAGCTCTTCCACGTGGTCATTTGTATAGCGAGATCCGCGACAGCGAGTGCCAGCTGGGTAACAACAACAACAACTTGCATTTACACAGCGCCCTTCGCCCAGGGTAGAGTCCCGGGGCACTTGACAATGGCGGAGCGCATCGCCGAGCCGGGGGTCGGGGGAGGTGACCGTAGGCACGGTCGAAGAGCAAGGTCTTCAGGAACGAGAGAGACATGAGAAGAGGGTAGGGAGTAGCGAGAGAGCAAGGAATGACGGTTGGTGCGACATGGAAGATGGCGTGAACTAGAAGAGGGGAAGGAGGGGGCAAGGCAGAGGGGTTGGGGAGAGAGTTCCAAAGCATTGGGGCGTAGTGGCTGAAAGCGCGGACGCCGGTGGTGGAGCGGAGGGGACGAGGGTCAAGCGTAGCGACTGTCTACTGGCGGACATACCTGTGTTACAATGGCCTGTGACATGTCCTTGAGGCTCTCCAGGTGTGTTAGCAGCGAGTCCCGTAGTGAGGCGTGCGTCTCGTGCGGCAGCTCGTAAAACGAGTACTGGATCTTCATCTTCATGGTCTGAGCAGCAAAATAACAGGACTCCACGTCCCGTCGCAACCTCAGCAGCTGGTCTGAGATTTGCCAAGAGAACATCTGGGGAGAGGGCCAGCGAGAGAGAGGAGATTCATAAGAACAGGAGGAGGCCATTCAGCCCCTCGAGCCTGTTCTGCCATTCTATTAGATCATGGCTGATCCGTACCTCAATTACCCGCCTTTGCCCCATATCCCTTGATATCCTGACCTAACAAATATCTATCCAACCATCTACCATTAACCAGATCAGCACCAGCAGAGAAAGAGATAGGGAGAGAGAGACAGACAGAAAGAGAAACACAGAGAGATAGAGAGAGAGAGAGAGAGAGAGAGAAGCTGGAGGCAGGAGTGGGAGGTTAGAGGTGAGAAGTCTTTCTGAATGAACCAGAGTGCTTCACTTAAAAAGCTTCTCTGCTCTGGAGGAAGAATGTACTCACTGATTTCTGAAACTCTCCCAGCCAGGCCGACGCTCTCTCCTTTCCCTGCGGGTCCGGGTGATGATATAAAGCTTGTACAGCCTGGTACACGGCGTCTAAGGTCACCTCCCCCTCCATGGCTGCTCCTGCAAACCAACAGCAGCAAACTCAGCATTACATAGGTACCCGCTTTACTGTTCCCACTTAAGCAACGCTCCCCTCACTGTGCATCTCTCATACCATGATGTACAGTAATAATAATAATAATCCTTGCATTTGATATAGTGTCTCAAAGTGCAGTGACTTTATTTTGTGGGCGAAACGCAGCAGCCAAATGCGCACAACAGTGTCCCACAAAAAGTCGTGGATTGAGTGACCAAATTGTTGTTGTTATTATTTTTGAATGAATTATTACCCCAGAAAGCGATCTGCCAATCAATTAACAACCGGGTTCCAACTTACTGCTGAGTAGACGGAGGCATATGTGTGGAGTAAGGAAACTTGCCTAAGGTTTTCCCTGCCCGGGAATCGAACATGGGTCCTCTCGCTTGCGAGGCGAGCGCTCTAACCAAAACGCTACAGGACTCCACGCTCAAAGGGACGCTCCTTCGGATGAGATGTTAAACTCAGGGCCCATCTGCTACATCAAATACAATAATACATGAAAATTATTATTGTAGAAACACTCACTCCAGGATACAGCAGTTAATCGCAATGAGCATCGCCAAAGAGTTTGTACAAAACGTTTTAAACCACCACTTGTGCTTCGGGTGAGACGTGAAACCGAGGTCCCATCTACGCCTGATCAGGTGGACGTTAAAGATTCCTGTGGTGCTATCGAAGAAGACCCCACATAAAATCACTAATTTACTTGATGGTTTAATGGGACATCGCTGTGCACAAAACTGGCTGCAAAACACACAATCACTAATAATAATCCTTGCATTTGTATAGCGTCTTATCACTTCATTGAGATCTCTCAAAGCGCCTCACGGGCTATACCGTAAAATGCAGCGACTGTATTTTGTGGGCGAAACGCAGCAGCCAGTTGCGCACAGCAGCGTCCCACAACCTGAACAGCCATGGAGTGAGTGACCAGGAGAGAGAAGCTCCCTTCTCTGTTCAATTAGCGCCACTGGATCTTTAACGTTCACCTGAACAGGCAGACGGGGAGTGAGGTTTAACGTCTCATCCAAAAGACGGCACCTCTGACTCAGTGGCGAGAGAGAGAGAGAGAGAGAGAGAGAGTGCTACCGATCAGACCAAGCTGACACGCAACTGTTTATGTGGGGCATCATCGCCATGCACAGAACTGGCTGCAAAACACAGCTCAGTCACTTCACTTGACTTGGGCAAACTTCCTTACTCCACACGCCAGTTTACCCGGCAGTAAGTAGGAAACAGGTTGTTAAGTCAATTAGCGGATCACATTTCCGGGGATAATAATCCCCCCAATAAAATATAGCAAAGAGAGCAAAATAAGTAAATTGTTCAATCCACGACTGTCTTTCTCTATCGCTCTGCCTTACACCCTTCCTTCCCCATTTTTAGGTCGCGCCTGAAGACCTTCCTCTTCGACCGTGTCTGCTGTCCCCTCCCCTCCCCCCAACTCTTGTGCTCCTTCGTGGTCAAGCAAGCGCTCCCAGACGCTACCGTGCGCGGGGGTGGGGGGCACAGTGTGAATCCAAGTCGTTGCGTGCGCAATCGGCTGCCGCGTTTCGCCCCCCGCCACCCCCCAAAGAAAAGCAAAGTCACTGCGCTTCATGCCGTGTGTCTGGTGAAGCGCTTCGAGGCGTCTCGGCGACGTGATGAGGCGCTGCGTCAAATGTCAGGATTACTATTAATGAACTGATCATAAGACATTATGGTCAGAGACAGACTCCGAGCCGAGGGGGAGCGGTGTCTGGGAGCCCTGGTGTGTGTGGGTGTGTGTCTGTGTGTGTATGGGATGTCTGTGTGTGTGGGTGTGTGTCTGCGTGTGTTGGTGTGTGTATCTATGTGTGGGTGTGTGTCTGTGTGTGTGTGTTTCTGTGTGGGTGTGTGTCTGTGTGGGTGTGTGTCTGTGTGTGGGTGTGTGTCTGTGTGTGGGTGTGTGTCTGTGTGGGGGGGTGTGTCTGTGTGGGGGGGTGTCTGTGTGGGGGATGTCTGTGTGGGGGGTGTCTGTGTGGGGGGGGGGTGTGGGTCTGTGTGTGTGTGTTTCTGTGTGTCTGTGTGGGTGTGTGTCTGTGTGGGTGTGTGTCTGTGTCTGTGTGGGTGTGTCTGTGTGGGTGTGTGTCTGTGTGTGTGGGGGGGGTCTGTGTGTGTGTGTTTCTGTGTGGGGGTGTGTGTGTCTGTGTGGGTGTGTCTGTGTGTGTGTGTGTGTGTCTGTGTGGGTGTGTGTCTGTGTGGGTGTGTGTCTGTGTGGGTGTGTGTCTGTGTGTGTGTGTCTGTGTGTGGGTGTGTGTCTGTGTGGGTGTGTGTCTGTGGGTGTGTGTGTGTGTGTGTCTGTGTGTGTCTGTGTGGGTGTGTGTGTCTGTGTGGGTGTGTGTCTGTGTGTCTGTGTGTGTGTGTGTGTCTGTGTGTGTCTGTGTGGGTGTGTGGGGGGACCTTCCTTTGCCTCTGGCTTTGCCTGTGGTCCTGGCTGCGGGCCTGAGGTCACGGTTCTGCCCTGAACCCGGTTGACACACCGACACCGACCGGGGTCCCGTTAACCGGGGCTGTCGACGGCCGAGCCGCCCCGGGATCCCCGAGCACCGGATCAGGAGACACCGGAGTCGCCCTCGAGGCCTCCCCCGCCTCTTACCTGAAGCCTCGGCCTCTCCTCCGCCTCCTTCCCCGTCTTCCCCCCGAGGCGCGGCCGCCGCCTCACACTCACAAGCCGCTGCCGCCGCCGTCTGAGAGAACCGAGTGGCGCACGCTGATGGCGTCAGAAGGTATCCGCTCACCTCATTGGCTCGCTACCCGCCGGTGACGCGTCCGCCAGACCAAGTTCAGCCATCCGATAGGTCAATGATCCCGTCCATCATCTGTAAACCCGCCCCCTCATGTCTACCCCACCCAACGCCTCTCATTGGTCCGTTCCCGCCGGTGACGCGCCCGCCAGACCGCAGTCAGCCGCCGTATTGGCCGTTCTGCACGTCAATCACCAGCAAGCCCACCTTCTCTCCTCTGCCACCGCCCAACGTCTCTCATTGGGTCCTTCCCCGCCGGTGACGCGCCGGCTAGACCCGCCCCGTCCCATACTATTGGTGGGTTTACCTGTTCATTACCAGTGAGTGCCCACCCCGTCCGCTCCTATTGGTCGACTTCTCTGTCCATCACCAGCGAGTGCCGCCTATTGGTCGGCTTGCCTCTCCATCACCAGTGTGTGCCCCCCCATCCCCTCGTATTGGTTGACTTGCCTGTCCATCACCGATGAGAGCCACCTCATTGCCTCCTATTGGTCAACGTGCCTATCCATCACCACTGAGTGCCCGCCCCTCCCTCCCTGTGCTGACTGATTGATTCCATCCTTGGCTTTTAATCCCTGCAATCCCCCTCATCCCCCCATAATCCCTGCAATCCCCCTCATCCCCCCATAATCCCTGCATTCCCCCTCATCCCCCCATAATCCCTGCAATCCCCCTCATCCCCCATAATCCCTGCAATCCCCCTCATCCCCCATAATCCCTGCAATCCCCCTCATCCCCCCATAATCCCTGCAATCCCCCTCATCCCCCCATAATCCCTGCAATCCCCCTCATCCCCCCATAATCCCTGCAATCCCCTCACCCCCCCCATAATCCCTGCATTCCCCCTCATTCCCCCCATAATCCCTGCATTCCCCCTCATTGCCCCCATAATCCCTGCATTCCCCCTCATTGCCCCCATAATCCCTGCAATCCCCCTCATTGCCCCCATAATCCCTGCATTCCCCCTCATTGCCCCCGTAATCCCTGCATTCCCCCTCATTGCCCCCATAATCCCTGCATTCCCCCTCATTTCCCTCCCATAATCCCTGCATTCCCCCTCATTCCCCTCCATCCCCCTCCCATTTCCCACCATTCCCCCTCCATCCCCCTCCCATTCCCCCCCATTCCCCCTCCATCCCCCTCCCATTCCCCTCCCATTTCCCCCATCCCCCTCCCATTTCCCCCAATTCCCCCTCCCATTACCCCCCACCCCTCCCACAATCAGGGTTGCAAGAAACGTTTGGAGCCCAAAAATTCCACCAAATATTATCCCTAAAAGCAGCCCAGTACGCGCTGGCTCCTAAGGGTTAGGGTGAGAGCAGAGTGGTCGGTTTAGGTTTAAATGCTACGGAAATGCAAACTGTTGTTGTGAACCTCAAAGGGGAAAATGTTTGCAGTTTTGAATTAAATTAACATTTTGTTAAAAGTTTGGCAGCCGCCTCAAGTTGCGGTTTCATGCATTGGTTCGAGTGCTCGCCTCGCAAGCGGGAGGACCTGGGTTTGATTCCCAGCGCGGGCAAAACTTTAGGCAGATTTCCTTGATCGACGCACAGGGCGACAAAAACACCCAATTGGGTGTGAACCCCCACCAATCTGGTAACATTGGAACCCCTCCTCATTCATTCCCACTCCTCAACCCTGATGTAGTGGCGAGAGCATACCACAGCAAACTCCCCCACCACCCACAACTCTTTACTGGATAAAACTACCAATAACATAGGAACAGGAGTAGGCCATTCAGCCCCTCAAGCCTGTTCTGCCATTCTATGGCTGATTTGTACCTCAACTCCAAATTGAGCAAAGCACTGTGAATAGGGCTTGGATCTGATATAACTCCTACAATCACTTATGTGTAACGCCTGTGTATCAAAATAATAATCCTTGCATTTGATACAGCGCTTTGCACCTCAACAACAACAACAACAACAAGATTCCATTTATAGAGCGCCTTTCACGTCGGGAGGACGTCCCAAGGCGCGGTACAGTTGGGTCAGGACCCGAGCATTGGGGGGGAAATGGTCAGGGTGAGGGGAGGGAAGGGAGGGAGCGAGGAGGGGGTAGAGAGTCGAGAGCGGAGCTGAAGGCTGAAGGTCAAAGAGAAAGGTCGTGAGACCGGCCTTGAAGGAGGAAAGGGAGGAAGTGGCGAAGGCACTGGGGATGGAGTTCCAGAGCCTCGGGGCTGAAGGCCCGACCACCGATGGTAGGGCGGTTGGGGCGGGGGACGTGGAGCAGACCGGAGCCGGAGGAACGGAGGGTACGGGCAGGTAGGGGGATAGTGGGTCAGAGAGCTGTCTCAAAGCGCTTCACAGGATATGCTGTAAAGTGTGGTGACTGTATATTTTGTGGTCGAAACACGGCAGCCAATTGTGCACAGCAGCGCCCCATAAACAGTGTAAAGTGTAGTGACCATGTGTGTTTTGTCTCTGTGGGGTGCAGGCAGTGATTTTAGGGTGTAGTGTGTAATTTTAGGGATACCGGCTGTAATTACGGATTAATGCTCCTTCGGCCAGTGCGCCCCAAAACTCTGGAAGACTCTCCCTCAATCCCTCTGCCTTGCCCCCTCTCTCCCCTCTTTCAAGTCCTGCCTAAAAACTTACCTCTTCAACTGTGCTTATGGCCCCCTCACCCCAGCTCCGAGTCAGACTCTGCTCTGAGATGCAACCCTACATGGAGGGCAACATATAAGATCAGTTGTTGTTGTTGTACTGCTCACTTCCTGTGTTTGTATTTCAGGGCCAGGGATGGGGGCTGGAATGGGGTCTGACCCCCTGATGATACGGGGGTTGTGGTGTGTGGAGTCACGGCTGCCCTTCTCCTCTCTTTCACCCCCAATATTGTGGCCTGCACTGCTCACTCCCTCTGCTCAACATATACAACATATACATCCTATACTGTGCCCTACACAATCTATACCACATTATACACACTCACTCCTAGACATATATAACTGATACATTCTATATGCATTCTGCCCACAAAGCACACAGTCACTACACTTTACAGCGACTGCAAAGCGCTTTGAGATGTCTCGATGACAGAATAATGCCAGGGTGGGTGTGAAGTGTTGGGGGAGAGGTCAAGGCTCTGAAAGGAGATTAAAATTTACCAGATCAGGCTGCATGGATGCAGCTCAGATCACTTAATTGGGAATAATATTGGGTCTGCAGTCAGTTAACAGAGGAGCCATTCATTGAAGCCGGCCACCATTCTCAGCTGCAACCACGTGTGGATGAGTGAAATGCATCAATTGCTTGTTACAATCCCATGTGGAACAGGTGAGCAGGTAAGTCGACAGGTGTGTGTACTCTGTTGGAGGATACAATATAAAGGGCTATCTGATTATCTGGCTCGTCAGTTGGTGGATCATTGTAGGAACAGTTCAGAGAGATTGTGAGATGGGTTGTCCAGGCAGGAGATGGTGTCTGATATTGGTGGCTATCATTGGCACAGTTTGTGGGGCCAACAGTCTGCAAGAGATGAGGTTGCGGAGGAGACAAGCGCAGCCTTCTGCCAGGATTATTGACTTCCATGCCCCACAGACGAGCAGTGATTTGGGTGTGGCAGAAGGCATCTCTCCCTTGCCTGCAGTCCTGGTGAGGTGCACTGAACGCCAATTGCTGGTGACTGTGTCTAGAGACCTGTTTGGAAGCGGCCACTTGATCCAAGCTGCTGACCTGACCTTGGGAAGTAATTGTGGCTCCAGTGGCCAGGATAGGATGGGTCGTGTCCTCTTTGAAGTGGGGCTGGGTGCCTGTGGCACTGTTGTGACGGTAAAGTAGGATTGAATATTCACTTGTTGCTTTTTCTATTGGGAGGAGGGAGAGGAATCTGTGTAGAGAATTTGTGGCTTAAGGTTGGAGGCATGATTTGCAGTTATGCTTAAAAACACTTCTATCCCAATCCTCCCTGTCTTCCCTCCACCCCTCCTGATCCCAACCCCCATCTTGGCTCCTAATTCCTGACTGTCCAGCGCCTTGCGACGTCCTCCTGTCAAGAAAGGTGCTGTGTGAACGTATTTACTGTTGTCTCATCTCCCCACAGATGTCTGCAGACTATCTGAACTACTCTACACACCTGTCCTATGAGCCCAGACCAATTGGAACCGTTATCCTCAGAACGAACGGGGCAGTAGTTCCCATCCAGTGCTTGTATCGCAGGTAATAGGAGTAACTGTAGTTATTGTGATTGCATTTGATATAGCACCTTATGTTGAGATGTCTCAAGATGCTTCACAGAATATGATCCACCAAATGACTAACAGCTGGGTTCCTACTTACTGCAGAGGTGTGTGTGGAGTAAGGAAACTTCCCTAAGGTTTTGCCCAGCCTGGAAATCGAACCCAGGTCCTCTCGCTCGCAAAGCGAGTGCTCTAACAACTGCACTACAGGTCTCCACAATAAAATATAAACACGTCCTGCATCTGAAGAGGTGCTGCCATTACTTTCCACCTCACCACTGCCTCTCTCCTCTCCTCCAGGCACCAAAACGTGAGCAGCCACGCTATCAAACCAACTTGGAGACCTTTCAGCTCCACGAAAACCGGGGAGGAACGCCTGGCATTCTCACTGCGGCTGATGAACGGTTAGTTGCTGTTGAGTCTCACCTGAGCAATCAACCTCGCCAAACAAGTTATCCCAACAACTGTGATCCTTGTATCTCCTCTTTGATCACCCTCCTATCCTTGCCCTCCACCCCTCCTGATCCCAACCACCAACTCGGGTCCAGATAAGTGAGTGTCCCAGCGCCTTGGGACGTCCCCCTGATGCTGTGTTGCTGTTTCAGATGACTGGAGTGCGGAGCGTGCTTCCAATGTCTACCACTTGGGGGAGCTCATTCACATCGAGGCCTCGGTTGAGACTGGGAACCATTTGGATCTCAGGGTGTTGATTGACCGCTGTGTGGCCACCTTGACCCCAAACAAGACCTCCAGCCCCAGATACTCCATCATTGACTCCAATGGGTGAGTGGACCTTCGCTGGAAGTCTCCGATGCCCATTGATGATGATAATCCTTGCAGTTGATACAGCGCCTTATCAAGTCATCAAGACGTTGCAAAGCGCTTCACAGGATATACTGTGAAGTGTAGTGACTGTGTATTTTGTGGGTGAAACGTGGCAGTCAATTGCACCCAGCAGCGTCCCCACAAACAGTTGTGGATTGAGTGACCAGATTATGTTTTTCATCTATTTTTTGGAGGGATTATTACCCCCGGAAAAGTGATCCGCCAATTGACTAACAACTAGGTTCCTACTTACCGCTGGTAAACGGAGGCGCGTGTGTGTGGAGTAAGGAAACTTGCCCAACATTTCACCCTGCCCAGGAATTGAAACCAGGTCCTCTCGCTTGCGAGGTGAGCGCTCTAACCACTGAACTTCAGGACTGTACTGACTCAATTAACCTCAATCCCACTCGTCTTGTCACACAGGTGCCTAGTGGACAGCAGAGACGAAGGCTCGTTTTCCTCTTTTGTATCACCAAGAGCTGAAGAGGATAAGCTACGGCTCCTCCTGGACGCATTTCGCTTCCATGAGGACCATCGGAACTCTGTAAGAAAGCCCTTTGATCCTGTCTTTTCACCCCCCCCCCCCACCCCAAGCAAGAGAACCTGGGATTGATTCTTGGGGCAGGATGAAACTTTAGGCAAGCTTTCATACTCCACACACCTCTGTTCCCTTAGCAGGAAGTAGACATCTGGTTGTTGGTCGATTGGCGGATCGCTTTCCTGGGGTAATAATCACTAAAAAAATTTGGTCACTCAATCCACAACTGTTTGTGGGGACGCTGCTGAGTTTTGCCCCCAAAATATAGTCACCCTACTTGACAGTATATCCTGTAAAGTGCTTTGAGACGTCTCGAAGACGAGATAACAAATACAAGGATTATATTGAGAACGCTGTTTTATTTTATTAAGGTGCAAGGCTTTGACTTGTCGATAATGTACCCAAACACATAAGATGTTTACTTCAGTCTGTTGTTCTGTTTCTCTCCCCCCCCCCCCCACCCCCAGCAGTAAAGTGGAGAATAACTATTCATTGCTCTGTAGATATTCATTACGTGCCACCTGAAGGTTTCAGCCGCAGTGGATAAGGCCATTGACTCTATGAACAAAGCCTGTTGGGTCGATAAGTCAAGCAATGTGTAAGTAAACCTCCATTAGTGTTGCCTCTCCATAGTCTGGTTGTCTGTCTCTGCCAATGTGACGCGCTCCAGGACACTACCCATGTGAAGGGTGCTATATAAATGCAAGTTGTTGTGCCAGGTGGGTCTACAGTATTCCTGGGCATTGCCCATATACTAGCCTGGTGTGGTGGCAGGATTTGGAAGGGCAGACTGACATTTGGGCAGTCTTCTCACTTGGTGCCTTTCTTTCAAAAGTAAGAGATGGATTTCTGTAGGGAAAATAATATCTTGGGATACAGTATATAGTTTAGGACATGACTTGTGCACGCGACTGCCAGGATCATAGAATTATACAGCACAGAAGGAGGCCATTCGGTCCATGTCTGTGCCAGCTGGAACACAAAAGAGATGGACCTTCTTTCGTCTTGCAATTATGTTCTTAACCTTGCAAGCCAAAGCCTTAATGGATAGAACTGATGGAGCAGTGGGAAGCTCACCAGATAGTGCTCAATGGCAAGCTATGTGGTTTCCTCTGACCTTTTTTGTCTCCAGCAGTCATCACAATACACTCTGGAGAACAGCTGACCTGCGCCTAATACCTTCTGGAATTAGGTTGCATCACTCCAGAGAGAGTGTGTATTCCATCCCAACAATCTATCTCTGGAATTTCCATGTGTAGGTGGGAGGTTTGGAGACGGTGATGGGTTTCCGCATGTGTCAGATACCCGTCTGACCAAAAAACAGTGGAAGTGCATTTCAGACATGGAGAACCTTCCACATAATGTGTGTAGAACATGGGTTCAGATACTCCTTAAGCATGGTAACATGTTAAGGTACCTGGCTGACCAAAAGTTGCTTGCTCTAACAAGGATTTGTTGACCTGCAGGTGGGTCTCAGTAGAAGGTTTGGATGCTGTGTGCAATTGCTGTGAACTAGACAACTGTGGATCAAGTGGAGGGGGTTTTCTTTCCAGAGGAAAGCGAGCTCTAAACTCTGAACCAGGTATGTTGAGACAATGTCATGTAATCTGGATTGTAACCCCTCAAATGATGGGACTTTTACTGGAGTCCTGTAGTGTATTGGTTAGAGATTGGTTAGAGCCCTCACCTTGCAAGCAAGAGGACCTGGGTTTGATTCCCAGCCGGGACAGGATGAAACCTTAGGCAAGTTTCCTTACTCCACACACACGCCTGTTTACCTGTCGGGATCAAACCCGGGTCCTCTCGCTTGCGAGGCAAATGCTCTACCCACTGAGCTACAGGACTCTGTCAAACTTGACTGTGTGATATTTATTGAGTGGTTGGTCTTTTCCCTCTGTGCTGCAGGAAGCTTTGCCCATGGAGAACGAAAAGCCGAGGTGATGGTGGGGCCTTTGGTGATCTTCGATTACGGTTCGGGAGAGCTCGTGGCTTCAAAGCTGGACGATGCCTTGTCTCAGCGTTCAACGAGCAGCTCTTCAGGTGGATAACATGCGAATCTGTTCCTGTCTCCTCTTCGACCGCGCCTTCAGTCGCCCTCCTACCTCACTGCCCTCCACCCCTCCTGATCCCAACCCCCAGCTTGGGTTCAAATCCCTGACTATCCAGCGCCTTGGGACATCCTCCCAACGTGACACGTGCCATGTAAATATCACTTGTTCCGGTCGTGGAGCAAAGGTGGTTATTTGGGGTTGAGGTACTGTGGTCAAATGAAATAACGGAATGGACCTGAGGGGCTGAATGGCCTACTTATGTTCCTAAGAGCTGAGGTGTTTAGTGTGTGCACACACCCACCCACACCTGTTTACAGTAAGTAGGAACCTGGTTCTTAGTTGATTGGCAGGAGGGTAATAATCCCTTAAAAAAAAATTGGTCACTTCAATCTACGATTGTTTGTGGGGACACTACTGTGCGCAATTGGCTGCTGCGTTTCGCCCACAAAATACATAGTCAATACACTTTACAGCGTATCCTGTGAAGTGCTTTGAGATGTCTCGATGACGTGATAAAGTACTGTGAAATGCTTATTATTATAACCGCTTCCTCTCTTCCCAGGATCAGCTGCGTTCATTGTGGCTCTGGCTCTAGCTGTGGCGGCCATCGTATCTTCAGTGTTTATCTTTGCCTCTTTGGCTATGAACCATCTCTCACGTAGAGTGGTTCTGATCTGAAGGTTGCGTTTCAATAAAATCTCAAAGTGACTCGTCCTTCGGTGGTTACTGAGTCCTGTGTTCTCCAGCTGACAGTTATGAAGTCCAGTAGCTCAGGGGTCAGAGCGCTCGCATCGCAAGTGAGAGGACCCGGGTTCAATTCCCGGGTGGGATGGGGTGAAACGTTGGTCAAGTTTCCTTACTACACACACACACACGTACGCTTCTGTTTACCAGAGGTAAGTAGGAACCTGGTTGTTCGTCAATTGCTTTTTAAATAAATAATAACTGAGTCACACAACAAGAAGATTCCATTTATAGAGCGCCTTTCATGTCGGGCGCTGTACAGTTGGTTCAGGACCTGAGCATTGGGGGGAAATGGTGAGGGAAGGGAGGAGGGGGTAGAGAGTCGAGAGGAGAGCTGAAGGTACGGTCAAAGAGAAAGGTCGTGAGACCGGCCTTGGAAGAGGAAAGGGAGGAAGCGGCGAAGGCACCGGGGGATGGAGTTCCACTCAATCCACGACTGTGTGTGGGGACGTCGCTGGGGGGGCAATTGGCCGCCGCGTTTGCCGACGACCTGCACGAGTCACTCCACTTTACAGCGTGTCCTGTGAAGCGCTTTGAGAAGTCTCGACGACGTGATCAGGCGCGGGATCCACTGCGAGGAGGGGAGTTGGTGACTTTGTTCTTGCTCGCGTCACCGGGACCTCAGGAGCTCAAACACTGGCGCGAAGGACGTGCGCACGTGAGCACAGACGCTGATGTACGAAACACTATGTCAGCAACGCAAGCAAGTTCGTGTAAAGAGCTTGAAGCACACACCGACACCCTGCGCGCACACGCACCAACCCTGATATACACACATGTTGATGGACACACAC